>NW_003303217.1:3618-6680 GCF_000142945.1 Phytophthora infestans T30-4 | reverse complement strand
TTCTGGACTCGCTTGCTCTCAGCAATGTCGACTTGTCAACTTAGCTCTCGTCGGCTCAACAGCAAGTGTCTCGATTGGAGGCTGCTGCCACGCAATCGGCTAATCTCCTCGCGTCGCTGCGAAAGGCTGTAGCTTTTCGCTTCGCGCGGTATGGATCCTCAAGTTGTTGACGACGCGATTGAAGAAGATTTCGATCTTGCTGAACAAGCGCCTCCTGCCTATGCCCCGGGTGCTCCAACTCGGCTGAATCGTCAAGGCATCCATATCTTCACTGGGTCTTCGATCGGTGAGCTCGGCTCAGATGGCGAGAGTGCGTCTGATGACGACTCGGCGGACGATGGGTTGGGTTTCCCCAATCTCCGAGGCGCGTCTCCGAGTATGTCTCCGTTCGGTACCCCACTTCCCAGTGGAACGGATCCTCAGCCCACTTCCGCCGCGTCGGGTCCTGAGGCACCTGGTTCGGCGTCAGCTTCGTTGGCTAGCTCGGCGATGATACTTCTTGCCACGGCTGCGAATGTTGCATCTCCTTCCGCAAGTTCCCAAGGGATGACCTGCTACGACGCCACGCCCCCAATCGTCGAGTCCGCTGAGCTCTTCCCAGTTGTCTCCGTCGGGTTCAACTCACTTGGAATCCGGATCGCCGACTTTTTAGTTTTCTTCCTTTGACTTAGCGTCCCGTAGGTATCGTTCAGGACTTCATTTCGTAATTATTCAGTATATGTAGTTTCGACACAGTAGCATTCCGTCTCAACTCGGCCTGTGTCGTCCGCTGAGTTGGTGTAACTTTTGGTGCAATAGCTGTTAATCCTCATCTGCAACTTGCACCATTTGCAGACGGTTTTCGCGCTTCTTCTGTCGTAGATAGTCAAACAGGAGACCCCCACATGACAAATTCGACAGTGGTTCCCAAGTAGGCTCATCGTAGCCGACCCACTTAGCTTTAAACTTCCGTTGTGATCGTGACGTACTTGTGGATAATGGTAGCTCATCGTCGAGAATTGCTTCGACTTCATACTGGTTTGTACTTGTGTCTGGTTCCCAGCTGTCTTCAGGCAGTAATTCTTCATCAAAGTCAAATCGCTGAGTCTCTTCGAGGTCGGCGATTAGCCTCGTCTTTGGTCTTCCGCCGAGTTCGGTGACTGCCTTCAGACGTGATACATGGACCACTGGGTAGAACCTATATCCACTCTTGTCGGGTAACTCCAATTCATAGGCGAATTCTTCCACCTTCTTCTTCACCCTGAATGGTCCATGCCATCGGTGGGCTAACTTCTTGGTCAGGCCCGACTTGACTCGCTCCATAAACAACCAGACTTGATCTCCTTCTTTGAACAAGGATTTGGTGGATTCATCGCCTGGTTCTGCAACTTCATCTTCGTCATCTGCTGTGTTGGGAATGGATCTTTTCTCCTTCTTGCTCAACGCTTCGTTGTGCTCTCGAGCTCGTCGTGCTTTCTCTCGCACTTGGAACTCAGCTGCTAATCGAAGTGCCACTTCTCGTTGTCTGTTCGCTTCTCGGCGCCACTCGACTGCGTCCGCCGAGTTGACTGGGCGTCCCTGTCCACGTCGTATTGAACTCGTCATAGCCTTGAGTGTAGACTTGGCGTCCCAACCATGCACCAGATAGAAAGGGGTTTCTCGCCGAGTCGAATCTCTTGAGTTGTTGATAGCGTGTATTATCTTCTCGGCGATGTCATCCCAGTCGGCTTGAAGTGGGTCTTCTACGTAGACCCGTATAGTCTGAACCATTGTCTTGACTGACCTCTCTTGTTGACCGTTAGCTTGTGGTCGGTAACTCAGCGTAGCTCTTGATCTCGACTGCATCATCTCGGAGAACTTTTGGAACACTTCACTCATAAACCTTGGATCTCGGTCGTGCCGTATCAGAGACGGAGCCCCGAACTGCCTGAAGACGCATTCCTCAAATACCTTGGCCATTCCGAGTGCTCCGGTGTCATTCATAGCCTTAGCGATAACGAACCCCGTGAAGTGGTCCTGGAACAGCAGCAGTGCAGTATTGCCCCGCTGAGTTCGAGGAAGGGGAATCAAGAAATCCATTAACACGTCTTGGAATGGATGGTCTGACACCACATTTCCCGGCGAATAACCTCTCAACTGTGGCTTGCTCTTACTAGTATTACAGTCCTCGCAGGCCCTAACATGTTTCACCACGTCGGCGTGAAGACCAATCCAGTAGTAGTCGGCTTTGACTCGGTGATACGTTCTGACGATGCCTTGATGCCCTCCTTCGATCGAGTTGTGGCAGTTATGAAGTGTTTCGTCGACCATGGTTGACGGTATCACCAATCTCAATGAGAGGTTCGGTTCGCCGAGTTCGCCTAGTCGGCGGGCTTCATCTCGGCGGTACAACAGGCCGTCTTCGCTGAGTACAAAGACTTCTGCGACTTTGCCGGCATTCTGGCTCGACGGTGTGTAAGGTTCTCCACTTCACCTCTCAGGTACGCCTTCAGATCGGCCCACCTGAGCTCTTCATCTTGTGCCTTCGCGATTCGTCGTCTCCGCTCAGTCTGTACCGTCACTGGATCAATGTCGTTGGCATTCTGAGCTGTCTGGACTGACTCCATCTGCGACCTTGTTTCGACATTCGGGGTCGAGTGGTTAGTCCGCCGAGTCGACGCCCCGCTGACTTGTTCGAATTCATCTCCACTACTTTCAAACGCGGATTCTCCAGGATTTGTAGACATGGCTTCATGATCCTGACTTCCTCCTCTTGCTCTAGCCGAGTCTACATCCAGCTCGTCCTCAGAGTGAACTCGGCGTACTCGGGCTACGAGTGACTGCCGGGACAATCGGGGGTTCCCGCTGGGTGCCTGTGAACGTACAGATCTTTCGGCTACTCGGTTAATCATTTCTCAGGTCTGCTTTCCTAATCGAACCGAGAATTACTCGGCCAGACTTTAGCTTCCAGTGCTTCTGAGCGAGAGAATCAGCCGCTGCGTTATAGGGCCGGCTATGAGTCGAATACGGGACGAATTGGAGTTGATTCCTGGAGACCCTTGGTGTCCGAGCTAGGTTCCAATTGCAAACGTTTCCCTTTCTTT
>NW_003303217.1:0-3038 GCF_000142945.1 Phytophthora infestans T30-4 | reverse complement strand
GACCGAGTTGAGTTGTTTCGTGAAGATCCTTGTGCCGAGCTAGTTCCACTTGCACGTTTCATTCTGCATGCTATCACCCCCATGGATTGCTGGATTGCAAGCCGGGAGTCACCCACGATAATCAGATCGGTTATCCCTCGGTCAATCGCCGCCAAGACTCCATTGTTCATGCCGGTTTACTCGGCGATGTTGACTGTGGTGGACGACAGGTACGCACTCGCAGCAATCTCAATGTCCCAATTCGGAAGGCGCCACAGTATCCACGAACAACTGCCATACCCGCCGTAATTAGCCGTCTTCGCTGAGCCATCAAATGACAGCACGCATCCTGCAAAGTCAGCTGGTATTCGGGCATATAGCAGCTCTGGGCTCATTCTTACTGTCGCCGGGTTCTTGGAGGGAGGCGCGAGGTATTTCAGGGACTCGTTGCATTCATCATCTTCCCAGTTGAGCTCAGCGGTGGCAAGCTTGGTCACGGTCTTAGGGTCTGTACCACTGACATGACCTGCTTTCTGCGAAGCTGTTTCTTCATCCACAGCGTGTTCTAACCTGTAGCCAATTCCGCCGGGGTCGAACACCATCGTCGCCGAGCTCGTTACTCCGATCTCAGTTCCAGTACCTCTCAACAGTGATACCTCTGATAAATCATAGGTGTCGTCCGCGTCAGGGCCCGTATTCGCTGAGTTCACTGCAATGGCCGATCTGACTCCTGCGTGCTCAAACTTGTCTCCGAGGTAGATGGTATCATTGTCGTGCTGTCTAACCACTTCCGAACCGGTTTCAGCCTCCATAGTCTCCAACGCTGAGTCCGTCGTAGCTGGGTCGTCGTTCGGCTTTAGTCCTTCAGGTAGTAATACCTCCCGATTATCATAGTCCATGGTCGCGTCGGAGTGATTAACCGCTGAGTTGGTTGTGACGGCAGAGCTAACTTCTGTGCATGCAAACGCGTCTTCGGTATAGCTGGCATCCTCACCGCATGCTGTGCCCACGTCCGAGGCGCTCTCAGTGTTTAGATCTCCTGACGCCGAGTCCACCGCCGCCGACTGGGTAATGCAGGCTTCCGGTGTACCCATCGCTGAGTTCACCGCGGCTGCAGAACTTGGTCTAATTATTCCAAACTTGGCTCGGTTGTCAGCAACGGGTTAAGCGTCACATAGGGCGTGTTCCGAGCGTTCTTCAAGGTCTCCTCCCGTTATAGCTGAGTCTTCAGTCGCCGACACGTCTTCCGTGGCCCTTACTTCACTTGTTCCTTCAATCGCTGAGTTCGTGTTGACGTCAGAAATGGCGCCATCGTCTTCAAACTTGGACAGCTGATAGGAGACATCTTGGCCATCGTGTAGCACCGACGTACGGTCCGCTCGGACGTCTTCCAGCTTGAACGCTGAGTTTATAGCCGGGTCACCCCTTGTCACCCCTGAAGTCGATATGACGTCTGCGTTACCGCGACGCTTTTCGTAGTCGCCGGCTTCAGTGTCGGCTTCGATCCTTCTCCAGCGTTCGGCGCATGTTAATTCTGGTCCACTTTCCACTGGAGGAGGTCGTCTTTCCACCGCCGTCGGAGTTGGGTATTTTCGTCTTTCCACAGCTGGCGGCTGGTGTGACAACCAGTCGTCGTACAGTCGTTGTTCTTTCTGCAGCAAATCTTTATCCATCGCCGACTCAAAGGCCAATATCTGCCAGTCACGGTACTTCGCCGAGCTCACGCGGACATATCCCTCATTGGCCAGTACTCCATGTGGCTGCCATTTTATCACATAAAAGTGAGGTGGGCACCAGACTGACGTCTGTCGTACGTTCGTAATCAGGACATGGGTTGGTCTTCCTCGGCGATTAAAAATAACCGTCGGAATCCAACCCTTCGTCCGTCGCACCCACAAGTCATGCGTCGACTCACTGGATTGTCGCCTGGGCAATTTGAACTCAGCGGTCATTCGACTTTCGATCGTCAACCCGTCTGGTGGCCCACATGGGACATTTGGTCCGAACTCGGTCTTGGTCGGTGCACTACTTGATCGGATGAGTGGGATCACCATCTCATCGGGTAGCTTTACCGCCGAGTTGTACAGATCCAGACGGATTCCAGCTGGGATCATGAAGTCGGTGCCGAGAATCAAATCGACTCCGGCATGATGAGGCATTATCCATACTTCAAACTCGTATGCCACTTCCCAGCCGAGTGTCACCTTTACCACTGCTCTTGACGTTGTCACCATCCTGTCTTTACTTATTCCTTGTATGTCAATTCGCTTATCTCTGCTGGCCACTCTCTTGAGACGCAGTTTCCTCGCGAAGTACTCATTTATCGCCGAGACATTTGCTCCGGTATCCAATAATATCTTGGTCCTTCGGTCGTTCACTGCACCCAATACGAGGGCTCTCATTCTAACTCGACGATCAAACGTCTGTGCTGACCACTGTGGTGTAGCGGGATCAGCAAAATCTGCGAGATTGCCAGATCCAACTTACCAACTGCGCCCAGACACCGACTAACGGAGGGGGTCCCCCGATGATCCGTGTTCTGCTGAACTTTCCTCACCTTGTGTACCCGTCGGTAGGGCGGGATCTGCTCTCTCGGTAACTTCCGAAGAGTTCAAGTGGTGAAGCTTGAGTGTCTTGGCGAGACGTGGGGATGGGGTGGAGCAGCAGTGGAAAATCTTCACTCTGCGTCCGTGGATGGTTCCGTATCCTAAGCGAATATTCGAGCTTATGGATTCGGGGCCTAGATCGTGGATCTAGCCGTAGGGTTGCCTTGCGGGTGTGTTCCCTTGCCTTTGTGTTGTCCTTTAAGTCGTACTTGCCGCCTCCTGTGACGGGATCTTGAGAGTTGAGAGCCCCTAGGGTGTAACCGACCAAGTAGTAAATTCGGTTAACCTGTCGGATCTGCACAAGTAAAGGAAAAGCTCACTAGGTTGTAGGATCTGGCCAATGTATTATCCAGTTATCACTACCAACACTAGATTCGCAATTCCCAACCTTCTCCGAGCTCGTACGGCCAATGTAGTTCCGGTTCTTGAGGGCAGGAAGGCACTTGCGTGTTA
>NW_003303216.1:48996-52220 GCF_000142945.1 Phytophthora infestans T30-4 | reverse complement strand
CCAGAACACGTGCACAAAATGATTGTGTGCTTTCCACTCCGAGTACAACGTTTCCATGCGCTTATCAGCTCACAGCTCCATTTTACCTGTGGTGATTGCATCGGAAGGGGACACTGAAGACGGTAGTGGCGCGTTGGCAAGCGACAGCGAAGACGCATCGATGTACAGCGGCTTATCAACTGGAGAAGCCGCCTCCGATACTTCTGATCTGAATCTTCGGTTCAGCTAGGACGAACCTGACCTTGAAGGAGCCGCAGCGCACGCGACTGTCGGGATCGATTTCACACTCGTCGGCTTAATCAGCAGCATCTCTCAGTCTTTTGCGTGATCCACCACCTTTCGTTGGAGTTGCTTGGCGCTTACGGATGCGGCGTTCTTGGTTCGAAGGTCGCAGCTTTCCTTCACTCCATTCCTTGTGCCACACGTCAAAGCAGGTTGTCAAGACTCCTCGAATCACATGCCTCGGGCGCATACACAGGTAGATAGGCGCATTACCATCGCACTCGGAGCAGTAGTACGCCGTCGTGTGGGGCTTCGCGCCCTGCATCAGAGAGCAAACTTTACACGCACGCTGACGCCGCTTCGGCTGCGTACCTCGGTTCCTCCATTCATCCACCAGCTGTGCTACATGAGTAGAAGCGTGCCCCGCCACGCCAGAACCCGACGTACCGGCGATCTGCTCCCTCTCACAAAACGTGTTTCCGTCGAACATGTCCACTTCTTGGAGCTGGGTGAGCTGCAAGTGGAGGCGCTTCATGAATTTAACGTGCGTCAACGGCTTTGAAGTCTTGTGCTTGTGGTAGGCCTTGTTTACAATGTAGCTGTTCACTATAGCGATATCAATAAGCCCCAGCACGAGGCTCTTGTAATACTTCGGAAAAGTCACAGCCCGCTGGAGGGAGTATCTTTGCAATCGGAGCTGGTCATGCACGTCGACACCCCCCCATAAACTGATGGTAGTCCTTGATAACACGGGGGGCGACGACCTCGTGGTGTTCACCAGCTTTGTCTTTCCAAACGACTCTATCCAAATCCACACTCCCACCCGTAGCCAAGAAGTGCACAGGTTTTGAATCCATCCAGCAAATTGCGCGTAGGCCAGGTACTTTAGAAGATTCCACAATCTTACACGTCCCCCGATCCACATCTCGTGGCCGTGTTTTTATCTTACAAATGATCTCTTTGCAGTACCCAACGCGATTTGTCATTATAGTGCCCACACAATAGTACCCCATCAGCTCGTGTGGTTTGATTGGAGGAACTGCTTGAAGATCTTGTAGCACATCGCGCCGTGTCTTCTTCTTCGTGGCAGGATTCGCTTGACAGCGTCGCTTGTGGCGCTTGTAGGCATCGTCAACACGAGCGTGGAGCATATCTCTTTGGTACTTGTTTGAACAGACAGCAACGTGCTGCCACAATGCAACCGGCATGAAGTAAAAGAACAACGCCATAGGCGAGTCCCCACGATGCAGTACTTCAGGAGTGGGTCCGGAATAGCCTTGGTGAAGTCCCGGGTAGCTACTAGCGCCTTCAACAGGAACGAAAGGCGTCTGTAACTCCTCATACACATCCGGTTCTTGAATTGGGCCCCATCCATTAGTCGAAAACTCTCTCAGTGTTCTGTCCAGCAAGTTACCCGCCAACACAGCGTCGGTGCCTCCAAATCCATCCATAAATTCTTTTGCCAGCGCAATATCCATCTCGTCTCGTTCAGGGTCCGGCTCCGATCCATCGGCCGCACTGGCATTTGATACCCAACCACTGCAATCAGACTAGGTATCTGTGACAACGTCGTCCCTTGCCGCTTCATCGCCAGATTCAAGTGCATCATAGTTGGGGTCTCTTCCGCCCGGGGCGTCCACATTCAACCGGTCAGTTGTTTCTGCAAGTATATCTTCGTAACACAAGCATAAAAAATCGTTATCATGAATAATCAGTATAAGGTATCATGAATATGCAGCATACGCACTGAATCGCATTGTAAGACATACCCGTTTCGTTGTTCTCTTCAACAGACTCAACGCTGAAATACCCTTCGTCCCCCCATTCAACATTTTCTTCGTCACCTCCATGAGGACCTGGCAACACGATGGGGGTTTGAGCGACGACTTGAGTAACGGGTTCAGCTACTGGCACTGGCGCTTTTTCTTCATCAGATATGGCGTCGTCAACTATAGTGCATTCACAAGCGTTAGACTGCATCAATATGCATGTGGTCGATGAAATATTCAGGATAGCGTACGGGCTTCTTCTGGCGAATGTACTGCATGAGCTAATGCATAATGCTAATTAGTTATCCTGCATATCCTGCATATCATATCATGAATATGCAACTGGTACTCACATGAGCGGCGACGTTTCTGCTTGTCCGTGTCAGGCGGCTTGGGCACTTTTCGAGTGCGCTTTACTTGCGTTTGTCGCGTCAAAGGCTGCTGAGTACCTGAAGAAGGTTGAAGTGGAGACGTGGGCTGGGTGGTGGCCGCTTGAGCGGGTGGTGATCTTGTTGTGACAGCAGGATCAGCAGGAGGTGCTGGTGGCGTCTGGAATGGTCCGGAACCGGTAGACGAAGGCTTTTTGGAAGCTGTAACATCATACAAACAATTGGTTAGACTGTGTAGCCAGCAATCGCCACCATTTCGCTTACCACCACTGTAGTACTCCAACAGCTCTTCCTCCCCAAGAAAAAAGTCGATGCCTTTTGTGCCGCTAACATATCCGCCAGGGCGAACGTACTTCCATCTCGAATCTAAGTCCTTCGCTCGTGGTCTTACAGATGTCCATCCCTGCTTCTTCAGCTCCTTCCACGCCACACCAAACGGGATGTTCTGACTGCTCACGTACTTGCCTCGGACAGCAACCATTTCATGCAGAGAGCCTGGCTCCGTTCTTTTCCAGCGCGAATTCTCGAATGAGTGGCTGGAGAGGGAGCAAAAAAATTACCTTTATAAAATAATGTAAAACTCATGTTTACCCCATAAACTTTTGTATCTTATATTTCAAATTTAGAGAAAATATTAATCTGTCTCGTCGCTTCTTATGTGTATCTTCTATGCTACCCAACGTACAGGAGAGCCTGACAGCTGGAGAGTTTTTTTTTACTTATTTTTTGCTATACTCGCAGGATTTTTCAAAAAGAGAAGCTAGAACAAGCCTTTAGAGCGACAATGCGGGAGTGAATGACTGATGATGCTTGTTGCGTGACTTTATAAAAGAAAGATTAATAG
>NW_003303216.1:45747-48819 GCF_000142945.1 Phytophthora infestans T30-4 | reverse complement strand
CCTAAATTAGGACACCTAACCTTATTTATGAGTTCTGCGTTTGATTGCCTGCCCCAGCGATCCATTCATGATGATATTTTTAATAATACGTGTACATGTAGATTACATGTACACGTTGAATTGCGATTGTCCAGACACGCGCCTATCCGGCTAAATCAGCTACTGTACTACTGTACATACAGAATATCTTTGATGAGTGTCGAAGAGCAGCATTCCTTTCAATACATGGTACCTACAGTCGTTTCAATTTGCCTCCAAGGAGAGGGCGTGATAATCACAGATAAAAATGGTCATTTCACAGAGGGTGCGTCAATTTCACAGATCGTATGTAACCTTCACAGGACATGCCTCCTTTTCACAGACCGAGGATCCCATCTGCCTCAAGGGAATATGTTACCGATAAAAATACCTTTTCACAGATGGAAATAGTCAAATCACAGAGAGGACGTTGTTTTCACAGAGCGCATGGGAAGGTACCCTGTGTTCTCAAATCACATATGGAAATGCTGAGATATCAATGATGAATTAGAATTTGGAGAAAGAGGACATTAACAAACTTCCCATTTTAGTTATTTATATACTATTAATATTACACATTTTGTCAACTTCGTAAATTCCAGGCAGAACTATTAATTCCAGCATCTCTAATCCACACGGGCAACTACAAATACAGAAAATGTATTAGATTAAAAGATTTGTACTGGGTCTCACTATGCTAGCTGTCACGCGCGTATATCTGCCGGCAGGATTGTACTTGCTGCCACTATACTACTGACTACAGGCAGATTGCTACTTGGTGTCAGTATACTAGTCAAAGTGTCCGTCAAAGGTGCCGGCAGATTTGTACTGGGTCTCACTATGCTAGCTGTAACGCGCGTATAGCTGCCGGCAGAATTGTACTTGCTGCCACTATACTACTGACTACAGGCAGATTGCTACTTGGTGTCAGTATACTAGTCAAAGTGTCCGTCAAAGGTGCCGGCAGATTTGTACTGGGTCTCACTATGCTAGCTGTAACGCGCGTATAGCTGCCGGCAGAATTGTACTTGCTGCCACTATACTACTGACTACAGGCAGATTGCTACTTGGTGTCAGTATACTAGTCAAAGTGTCCGTCAAAGGTGCCGGCAGATTTGTACTGGGTCTCACTATGCTAGCTGCAGTGCGCGTATATCTGCCGGCAGAATTGTACAACCTATAAGTACACTAATAGATGTTCCATGTACTCATGCTATCTTGAATGCACTATCAATAGCAATCTATGAGGACGTCTGATCTTCCTTTAGATTTTACCACATTATCGAATTTACCTCAGAGATCTCAATACAAACACCGGAATTATGTTTGTTCATGAAGCAGTTTGGAAGTTTGCAGAGACGGATGGCAATCGCTACGCTAAACTACAAGCCTCAACGCGGAAACTGTTAACAGGCGCACCTCTTAAAATCGCCGATTCGAAATGGCTAGTAGGACGAGGGGGTACCCGCTTACGTGAGGCCTGGCTATCACTCCCTGTCGAGACTCGAAGAGATATGATGGCTGCTACTGATGATCCTGATTTTCCTCCATGTGACTCCGGCATTGTGGATGAACGACACATAAATTCATCACGAAAAACACAAATAACGACCACGACACATGAATCCCGAAAACGAGCTTCACAGTCACCAAAGATCAATTCAGATGGAACTTCATCGTATATGCATAAGCAATATCGATTTCTAAAAGCTCGGGCTCGTTATTTTGAAGTAGCATCCAAGGAAGAGCTCGTCCGCCTCAGTATTGCGTACGACTCTGGTAGTTTAAAGGGTGTGTTAGACGCTGCAATTAAAAGCGCTGAATATGCGGTGATACTTTCCAAGTACAAGGACAGGGCAACGACCGCGGATGAGGCCTACGTCGCCGTTGCTGAAAGCTTAAGTGATGTTTTTTCGTCTATAAGCGGAATAACCTGTTTTGATCCCGAGCCTATAACGGATGGACCTTCCGATAATTTTGCAGTGTCGCGGATTAGCGCGGCATACGTGAAATATCAGGAGGCCGCTCAAGACGCACAAGATGAAATGACAAAAACTTCCACAACAGAGGACCTCGATAAACCTATTTTAACAGGTACCGTTCGATTTTTTTGGGAAAGCGCATGGAATGGAGATTTCATAGCTCACTTCTTTTAAAAGCTTGGCAACATCTTAAATTTCAAAAGATTCAAAGACGTATGGTGTTTTACTGTTTTTTTAAAGAAAGACTTAAAGCGAGACCAACGTCTTTTGGGCGTCCTCGTTTTTTGTGGGGTCTCTTATCCGGAAAGGTTTCTCTACGGGCGGATCTTTCTGCGAGCGAAATACCTAGTGTGTCTTTAACAGCCATGAGATGAACACATGAGCCCAGTTTGAACATAGTTCTACAATCGCAAAGTCCGTTCTCAGCTGTCACAATCCATCCCAAAGTACACTGTTCTTCAGCTTCAAGTTCCTGGTCAGTTGTGGTTTCAATCTCTTCATCAGTTGTTTTCTTTTTTCGAGTATCGGTAGGAGCTCCTTTTAGTTGTTGAACACAAAATTCTCCCATACTGTGCCCCGATTCCAGAAGAAAAGCAATTTTCATGCGAGCTGAACTAGTAATGGTTAAAAGGCGCTCTCTCTTTAATTTTCTGAAGTCTCTAATAATGTGGGGTGCTGCCCGTGTCGATGTCGCAAAAGTAGCTGTCAAAATTGATCTTGCCTGGCTCACTTTAAGTAACTCCATGAAAAGAGGGTTTAAATGAAGCAATCTGCGCATAGAATGAGTGTTTTTCAATTGGCGATTTGAAGTTTTCACACAGGTTGTTAGTTTTTTGCCATTCCAGTCGGAGTTTCCACACACTGCCATTTACTGTAGCGCCCCTCCAGCCACTGAGCCGGAAAAATACTCGGAGAGTGACTGCAGAGTCGGGGTGAACTTTCCATGATTTCAGAGCATCGTGGATTCGACTCTGTTTATCCCCCACGGTCAGCGCGTAGTGAAATTTGTATCCTGGTCTGATAGCAAATCCTCTTGTTTGCCTGCGAGGAGCCGCAGGGGAGGGTGTGTTAT
>NW_003303216.1:39865-45178 GCF_000142945.1 Phytophthora infestans T30-4 | reverse complement strand
ATCGGGTGAGCGAGCTGGCCAGTCAAGCAGCTGCACCCCAGCCTCCGTGAAAAACTCGGTCGTTGCGTACGAGGCGTGGATAGAAGCGTTGTCTTGCATTAATACAAAATCCGTGCCGTAGTTCTTGTGGGCAAATGGGAGCATATGCTCCGACACCAAATAGATGTAGTGGCCAGAGCTCTGGCGCCCATCCAGAACCACCAACTCCGACTTGCTTTTGACCCGAAAGCTCCCTAGACCATTAGCGAGCCTCCCCCATTTTGTCGAGACATGTAACGACGGGGAGGACACCTCATGTCACGCCAATAGTGCTTGTACCCATCTGGGCCGTCGAGATTAAACTTTTTTTCATCTGAGAAGATGATCATGGACCAAACCACCTCCTTCTGCGCAGCCGTCGAGAGCCTCTCGGTAAACTTTAGACGCGCCTCCTTGTGCGCCTTTGTTAGAGGTAGTGTACGATCCATTTTAGAGTAGACAAGATAGTCTACCGGAGACAGAAGTCTCTGGATCGTACGCACCGAGCATGCCAAATCGTACGTGATCTTCAACTCGGACGCCGGGTAGTCTCCTGTTGCGGCGCTGCCTACGACCTGGCGGACTTGGCGGTCTGTTAGGCTTGCCGGACGCCCCCCCCTCTCTTTTGGCTTTAGTGGTAGGTAACCTCAGGGCGTAGCTGACGCCATTCACCGACCGCTCAAGCCGTTGAGCGATCGCGCCGACACTCAAGCCTGCCTCGTGGAGGCCCTTTATGCGGCCACGTTCTTCGTTGGTCCTCGCCCATAGTTAAAATAGGATAATAAGGCCAGTTTAGGGGGATTTAAAATTAACCATCATTCCGTACCATAATGAAATCAAGTCATTTTTTGTCCTTAAGTTTTGTCGCAGTGCAAATTCTAGTGAGCTGTATGCCAGCCTATAGAAGTTCTACGAAATCTAGATCGGTGTCACAAGCCCCTTTTGCGCTATCTGATAGATGGAACATATCGAAATAGCGTCGTCTAACTCCACCAAGGAGCCGAAATACAGCCAAAAGTATAGATGTCACAAAACTTATGTCGCGGAGTGTATACCTACCGAGCCGCCAAGCTCGCATAAAGGTATAATATATATACAGGCTCGTAAAGTGCAACAACCATGTTATGCACGGGTATAGGTGTATCCTTTGAGCTTACCGGTATGTTGAAAGGAAACGGGTATACTGCACGGGTCGTGCAAATCAGAAGAGAGTGCGTCGGGCAAGTACCACTGCAGATCTTTGAATGGTGCCAAAGTGGTGTGGCGCTGTGTGCGGTCGGTGAATCTGCAAGGGAACTTCTTGTGTGGCTCTGAGAGCGACACGTGTAGGAGCGAATTGATACCGAGGGAACTGCGATTCAATCTCACTTCATCTTTTATCTTCTACTACCTACTGCGTTTCTCACCGACCTGCGGGTCGAGAGACTGTGTATTTAACAGGTTTTGAGCCTAAATGAACGATGCCACGGACAAGACCGCCCATGGCGATTCGCCTGGAAAAGCGCCGACCAATCGCGAAAAAATTGGAGTGGCAGAAGATCATGAAGAGAAGCACACCACCGTAGCCCACGAAAGGGGCGACGGTACCAACCAAGGGCCCGAAGTCGGAAGTGACAACGCGTCTGAGTTGCTGACGCTGATGCGCGGCCTGGCTGGCCGACTCGACCGACTGGAAGAATCACAGACCAAGATCGAGAAGAAGCTCGCCGGCGGGAGAGCCCGCGAACACGCTGACGCTCCGATGGCACCTCCTATGAACTCGAGCTTGTTCGCGTCGAGTCTCGGCCTTGGCGCGCGAATGCACATAGACTCACTGGACGGGTCTCCGCAGACACCTGTGACGGACACGCCGCGGAGACCAGCAGTACAACCGCAGTATTTCACGCAGCAGCAGCCGGGTTACGACCTTTCCCTGTCACACTTACAACGATTGTATGCAGCGGCACAAGCCGATCAGCTCGCACAACCTGCACAGCCTGAACAGCCGCAGCACGCACAGCAGCCACCACGAGATCCGCAAAGGCAGCCGGGAGCGGGAAGGTTCCCTGGGCAGCACCAAGCAGTGACCCGCTATCCATATGCGCGCCAGAAAAAGCTGGCGATTCGTCCCTTTGACGGGAATGAGCTGTACGTCGGTCTCGGGTCGAGGTTTCTGGAGTGGGAACGCCGTTTTGAACGCCAAGTTGCGCTTGGACAGTCGGCGTGTAGTTTTGTGTGGCCCGAGGTGGACCTGCTTGGTCTTTATCTCGCGGGAACGGCTGAGCGCTACTATAATAAACAAGTGGAGCTCTGGTGGTCTCAACTTTCCACTGTACAATACGTTATGGAACGCATCTTAGAAGCATTTAAGACCAACATAACGCCGGCTCAAGCCATGAGCTTTTTACAGCGCCGAACGACGCAAAGAAGACCTGGCCAGAACACTACATGTACCTGGTAGCGATATCCGAAGCGTGTGGCGGAGGAACAGATTACCTGGTCCTGAACCACATTGTCCAGTACGCCTCGACGGAGCTGAGGACTGTACTGATGGCCAAGGTGGATGCAACTAGAGCCGATTACTTGCAACAGGCGGAGGAGCTGGCGCATTTCGCGCAGTCGTGGGATTTGGAGCCCACCAGATACAAGAAGCTTGGCAAATGGGTGGTGAACGCCGTGAGCGAGCGGCGAGGCAAGGAAACGAGACAATGCCACGAATGTGGTGATGTTGGGCATCTGCGGGCTGTATGCCGGAACGAGTTGGGAAACGCGTGATACAGTGGTCCAGACCTCACACTGGCAATCCAGGACGCGCCGACCAAGGTCGACGGGGCTTTGGATCTTAGATAGTGAATCGAGCAGACACCTCGTCATGGATGAGTCCTGGTTGGACGAGGTGGAGACGTGTGAAACACGTGTGTACAACCGAACGGAGAGCCACTACGGGTCAGCCGCAAAGGTAGTGTAACGCTGAAGGTGACAGCGTGCGATGCGGTACCGACACTGAAGCTGACTGACGTGTACTACGCCGAGGGCGTCGTGCACAACCTGATCTCCTACGGGAGACTTGACGAGAAGGGATATACTCTCATGCAAAAAGACGGACGACGAGTCGTCGCGTCCGAACGAGATGGACGTGTGGCTTTCGACGTGGACATGCGGCGGAATGTGGTAGTAGTGCAAGGGATGGTGCGTGAGAGACGCGAGGCGACGTCAAATGTAATCATGGCAGCTCTCGAGGAGGAGATCGGTGTGACGGAGAACGAGTCCCCGACTGTGCAAAAGGCGTAATTGGTAGAGTTTCTCCGACGTCTTGGACACCTTAGCTACGACGCCATTGAGAGGCTAGCCGATGACCCGAGCTCGGGCATTGAGCTGACAGATCGTCGTCGAGTAAACTACCTCGCGTACGCGCAAGGGAAACATCGATAGTCCGGGAAAGACAGCGGAAACAACTCGCCCATCGACCGAATTGGTGGGGGTGATTTGCTCTGACCTGAAGGGACCCATGACGCCCCGAGACAGACTGGGAAACAGATACATGATAAATTTCGTTGATCATAAAAGCAATTATTGCCGGGTGTTTCTAGCCAAGACCAAGGACAGTGCGGCCAAACAGTTCGAGCACTTCTTGGCGTACTTCGAGAAAAGATTCGACTGCCCCTGCGAACAGACTCCGGGGGTGAATATGAAAGCGTGGATCTCTTTCGTAAGAGGACAAACGTGGCGAGACAGCGAAGCGAAACTCGAAACTAAGCGAGCAACGGGAAAGCGGAGCGCATGCATCGTACCATAAGAAATATGGCACGATGCATGATGTTTGCATGCGGACTCCCTCTCAGCTTTTGGGGAGACGCGGTACAATACGCAGCATATATTCTGAATCGTGCGCCGTCCAACTCGAACACTGGGCGTGCGTCGCTTATGAAGGTCCTCACTAAGGTCATGCCGACTTTGGTGAGATCGTTGTTTTCGGATCCTCGTAGACAGTGTACAGGGACCCGAGCAACAAGAATTTCTCACATTGTGCTCAACAAGGGATGATAGTCGGTATTAGTGAAGAGACCAAAGGCTGCCGTGTCTACCTTCCGAAGGACAAAAAGGTGGTCACGACACAGCACGTTCGGAACATCGAAACACTGGACCGAGCTTAGAATGAACACGTACAGCGTCTGTACCTGCGAGAAGACTCGGTGGAAACCGAAAAGGGTACTCGGCAAGATAACAGTGCGAGACAAGAACCTGGAGCTGATCGCGAAGGTGCTGGTCCAGATGGTCGTACCAGTGAAGGGAGTAGCACGGGCCGTGCGAGAGGGCAGAGCAAAAAAGAAGAAGAAGAAGAACTGGACGCGGGAACGCCCTGTAGCTCGATCCATTGGACGTCAATCAGGAGAAGCGGGAGCTGAGAGCTAACACCAGGAAGAGATTGGTGATGACGTGGTAAACAGCGTGTCCGAGGCGGACCCGAGAAACTTCAAGGAGGCTGTGCGCAGTCGTCTAAGAGAGAAGTGGCTCAAGGCGATCACGGAAGAGTTGGCGGCGCTTGAAGAGAACGGGGTATGGAAGGTGGTGCGGCTTCCGCGCGGCGCGCACGCACTTCATGCAAAATGGGTTTTCAAAACAAAGCGGGACGCTGAAGGAGTCATTGGACGGCTCAAGACAAGGCTCCTTGCCTGCGGGAACGGGCAGAGTTTTGGTGTGAATTACAGCGTTACGTTTGCCGCTGTCATTGACATGTCGAGCGTAGAGCTCATCCTGGTACTGGCGAGGAGATGGAACGTCCCGGCCAAGCACGGAGACGTGCCCAACGCTTACGTGAAGACGAACAAGGAGGCAGATCTGGACATTTTCATGCACGTGCCCATTGGTATGACGAGCTCCGAGGAAATCAGAAAGGGACTGGGCGTTGAGCCGGGAGACGTAGTCGTCCTGGAGTTGAAAAAGGCTTTGTTCGGTTTAAAACAGACAGGGTGATTGTGGAGCAAGCTACTGCACAGCAAGCTCAAGAACATTGGTTTTTACCAGAGCTTGGTCGACATGTTTGTGTTCTACAGACGCAAGGATGGAGAGTTCGTAGTGGTAGGGGTGTACGTAGACGACCTACTGGTAAGAGCTGGTGAGAGAACTTAAACAGCTACTTTACTTCCAATTTCCCCTTCTGTCCGCCAGAACAGATCTATTGCAACAAACAATATTATGATGCAAGATGGAAATTTGGAGATCTCGTCTGAAAATTTACGGGAGGATTAATAAATACCCTTAAAAATAGAAGACTACAGTGCATTCACAACGCAAAATTCAGGCAAATTGTTTGCG
>NW_003303216.1:0-2915 GCF_000142945.1 Phytophthora infestans T30-4 | reverse complement strand
TTTAGCGTACGCGTAAACTGCTCGGTCTGGCTTTTAAGAGCCTCTGAAGCTTGTCGACTTACAAAGTGTGGTTGACGAAATCTAGTCGGAATTCGTTTGCTGTGCCTTCGCTGGTATTGCAACGTGGACCGCACAATTCATTCTGGTGTTTATTAACACCACCCTTTTGTGAAAGATATTTAAAGCGAGACAGATTCGGTCTTCGATTTGGATGAGATGTTTATGCAGGTTTTAAGGGCTTTTGTAATTTGTTTGAAAAGGTGTTCGCGTTTTGATGAAATCGGTCCGCTCGTCAGACACATCAGTACTGTCACAGTACTACGGTGTACACGTGTACCACTCGTAGAAGTAGTAGAAGTTGTGGGAAGAAGAGGAAAAGCACTTTGCTTTTCCAGAGTTCTGAAACTGTAAATCTGGTTGCAGATTTACTACTACGTACTACAGTAGTACTAGTACTACAGAGGTTGTGAGACTGTAAAACTAGCTGCAGATTTACTACTACTGTACTAGTAGTACAAGTGCTACAGTAGTGTATGAAGTAGCACACTAAAACTGCTACATGTACTAGCCGAGCGCCGCCGCTACGCGGCGGTAATTTAGGTTTTACTCTAGATTTTTGCCTTCCCGCCTTCGCTTCGCTTTGGCGGGATAATTAGTCCAAATCCTCTGAGTCCCCCATGTGCCTAAATCGACTTCTTTATTTTTATAAATCTGCGTTTCTTTTGCTACAAATTGCTGAGCTCCCAGTAAGCCGTGTAAATATTTCTACCGGTACAAAAGACTGAGACCCTAGCATCATACTTACCATGCTCATAAACGATTACGCTAGTGATCTTGGCAAAGTCTCTTTGTTGTTGTTGGCGATCACTGTACCTTAATCTTCCACCCAGAAGCACCTGCACTTCAGTCTAAAAACGCTAAATAATATATTTAGTTTAGCGTCGTGATCGATTTCACGGGCCGTTTCTGAAACCTAGATTGCAACAATGCAAAGAATATCTGTCCAGCTTGCATCAAATACCCGCTTGTACTGCCTGGTTAAGCTTGTAATAAACTGACTATTAACCACTTCGCATACCAAACTCGCTACTTTGAAAGAAAATTAAAAGTGTAACAGTTTGAATATTTAATAAAAATATTCAGGCTGTAGCATTTTCTTATGCATTGAAGTGTGTTCATTTTGTGCGGATTCAGAATTAGTCATTAGACACATCTGTGCCTGTTATGGTTATACTGTAGCCTTTGGATATAACGATGCGTCGCACGACGCTTTTTGTTGACGGCGGTATTTTTATTTGATACTTAAACGATGATTCCAGGGTTAAACGTAGATTAGGCTCTAAGTTGATTAACGTTTCTTTACGGGCCTACTTATAATAACCATAATTTACACCTCTCATGTTGTGTTGTTATCTTACCGCTGCATGTAAAACCTTATTCTACGCCTTGTCGGCAACGCGTCTGCCTATTAAGAAGTATCAGAATTTTGTTGTCTAAGAAAACGCTTAGGAAACAATACAGTAGTAATTGTCATCAGCACATATTACTTCTTTTTCACGTCAATCTAAACTATCTATCTTTGTGGATCTAGTGACAACGTTTATAAGCACAGCTTTGTTCTTACGGCAAGCCCACACGACCGGCTACTGCTGTACATGTAACATGTACGATTTAGCAATACCAGAAACCCACTCAGATACCTTATTATAAATAATGTTAATATCTTTACAATAATAAAAATGAAATTATCATTTTAGTCAGTGTAACTCGCAGATCCTACTGAGTACAGAGTATTTAGTATACTTAAACCATGTCCTCGGAAACACGCATGCTTACGTGTACGCTAAGCACCCTGCCCTCCGTTTAGTACTCAAATATCAATGCATTATGAAAAAGTATAAAATATTAAAACGATGCCGCCTTCGGATAATGTATTAGCTTTGTGCAAATCCCCATATGTAAACTGGAAAACACATGCATTTATTGATGTCAACTACACATTCTAGTTTTAACCAATTAAGGCCACCTTCGCTGCGCTCGGCAGCCAGTAGAAATATTTAAATTATTTTATCCAATGATTGGTTAGGAAAAAGACGGACCGGCCAGGACCAAATAATTAAAAACGGAACACACAGGTTGCTTCAGTAGAGATTTTAAGACTAGACGGATGTGCGTGGGTAGCCGGGCGGGAAAGAATGAATGTCGTTCCTTGTGTTTTGCCTCCGTTCCGCTCGCTACGGCTCGCTTCACTACTCGCATGGTAGGCTGGCAGATTGTGGCTCAGGCGGGCCCATAGGCCAGCAGGGTTGCAGAAGGTGCCGATTTGGGCCGCCTCGCTGCGCTCGGCAGCTTTTAGGCCAATCGGGGCCACCTTCGCTGCGCTCGGCAGCCAGTAGAAATATTTAAATTATTTTATCCAATGATTTGTCCGGAAAAGCGTGACAGGCACGACAATTTAGTGTGACGGACAGACAGGTTGCTGCAGTAGATGTTTAAGATAAGGACATGAACAGTATGCGCCACATTAGTCAAACTTGCGAATTAATACTTTTACTTAAGTAGGGCTAAGGGCTAAAAAAAACTGTGCCTCCCAAAATAGTATGACTATTTGTACTAATACAAGCACTAACGTCCATTTTGCCCTTTTCATATTTACTCACTCTCATGCGATTTGCCATTACCAAATGGCGGTCGATTTATATTTAGTATGCCGTAGAGTTTAGACAGGGCTGTGGTGTTGGAAATACCACGTGAACTCTAGCTACAAATGTAGTTAGGACGTTCCCACAACAAAACGTCTACTAGGATAGTAAACGATCTTTCGGGCGGACCTGAAGAACCCAGTTGTGCCATTGCACCGGAACAAAATGGACCTTGTAAACAACTGTATATAGGCCAACCAGTAGAAAATAAGA
>NW_003303215.1:10162-16118 GCF_000142945.1 Phytophthora infestans T30-4 | reverse complement strand
TGTCGAAGGTCTCTGTCGACCTTGGAGTGAAGTTTGAGAACTTCGATAGCGTGGAACGCTGTTTGGTCTTAGACCTGGATGCGAGGTATGACCTCATCCTTGGCATGGCATGGCTGGAACGCCATGAGCCATGGGTCGACTGGAAGTCGAAAACGCTAGGTGCGTCGCACCCTGCTCCTAGTGGAGCTTTGGTGAGTCATGAACCCACCTCTGCTAGGAAGCAGAAGCGCTTTTGGCGCGAGCACGAGGCCGAGGCGGCCGTAGTGCTGGACATTGGTATGTCCGAAATTGTTAGCAACGAGGTTGCTGTTTGCCCTGAGGGCGTACGTGGTGCGGCACGTTATCCGCTGAGCGGTGCAGGTCAGGTCAATGACCAACTGCTGGGTCCTGGTGAGGACGAGCGCGGAGTGGCGCGTAATCCACTGAGTGGTACAAATCTGGTCGATGACCTACCGCTCCGTGACCCGAGGGTCGCGGTCGACTGCGAGTCGAGGCATCATGGGCGTGGCCCAAGAGATGCAGGTGAAATGACACCTAGTTCACTGTGTGAAGGTCAAGAACCTCTTGGCTTTCAGCCGAGTGTCTTGCGAGACACTGTATCCTCTTCGAGAAGTGATGGTGCTGCTGCACCCGGTGGTGGTGACGGAGATGTCGCCACACCGCCCTCATTCGGCCGGGCTCGGTCGCGGAGGGAGAGGAGAAGAAGACGCAGGGCGTCTGTGATGTCTTCGACGTCGGACGATGTGTCCAACGTGACGAGCGGTGATGCTCCACGTGATTGCTGTGAACAGCTGTATACACTCGTGAACGGAGTGACGGGGGAGGTAGAAGGCGATATCAGCCTTGATACTCTGCCCGCTGCAGATGCTCTGCTAGAGCTGGACGAGATGTCCATTGCCGAGTTTGGCGAAGCCTTAAAGGCAGGCGAGCTAGCTGAGGTGGTCTTGCTGGGACCTGAGGAGGAGTTGAACTCCTCATCCGTCGTGGACGACGCGGTCCTATAGGACACCAAGAAGGCGCTGAGCGCAAGAAGTGGATCGGCGATCCTCAAAGATCCTTCGGATCCCTTCGACCCGGTGGTGAAGGAGTATGGAGACGATGTCTCGAAAGACCCACCGACGGGCCTGCCTCCGGATCGAGGCGTGTGTCATGAGATTGACCTGGTTCCTGGAACCAAATACTGCGTAACAAGGCAATGGCCTTTGCCGAGAGCACCGTGTGACGTCATTGACGCATTCTTCCGTGCGAAGCACGAGGCAGGGATGGTGCGTGAGAGTAAGTCTCCGCACTCGACACCCACGTTCTGTGTCAGAAAGCCGAACGGCAGGTGGCGCATTGTTCATGCTTTAAACAAGCTGAATGCGGCCACTATTTCGGCGCAAACGCCGATTCCTCGCAAGGATGTTCTGCAGAACAACATGGTAGGCTGTACGTTGTACAGCGCGCTCGACTTGGTCGATGGCTACTACCAATTGCTCATGAGAGCGAGCGACATTCCGCTGACAGCGGTGAGTACTCCGAGCGGTATGCTCTGGGAGTGGCTGGTGATGCCCCAGGGGCTGTCGAACGCACCAGCAACGTTCAATCGTCTTGTGACGCAGTGGTTTAGGCCCCACTGGGCGTACGCTCAAACGTACTTTGACGATATATTCGTCCATAGTCGTGCTGAGCACGGAAAGTCAGACGTGGAAAACCACATTGACCACTTGCGAGCGGTGCTCGAGTGCATGCGCACTAATAAGTTGTATGCCAACTTGGATAAGTGCGTCTTTGGCGCGGAGGAAATACCTTTCCTCGGATGCTTCATTGGGAAGCGTGGCTTAAGGGCAGATCCTGCCAAAGTCAAGGCCATCGTGGACTGGCCGGTTCCCAAGAACCAAAAGGACTTACGCAAGTGGCTAGGCTTAGCCAATTACTTGCACAAGTACAGCGCAAACTACGCGGAGATGGCTCGGCCATTATCAGATCTCCTTAAAAAGGACGCACCATGGTGCTGGAACGTCGAGCACGACGGAGCCTTTGCGGCTGTGAAGGAGAGCCTTCTCCAGGCTCCGATCCTTGCGCTACCGGACCCGGATAGTCCGATTAGCGTCGTCTGTGACGCCTCCGATTTTGCAATCGGGTTGTGCTTTACTACAAGCAGACGCCGAAGGGCGTGAACGCGTGATCGCGTTTGAGTCTCGCCAGCTCAAAGCTGCAGAGAAGAACTATCCAGTTCATGACAAAGAGCTACTTGCAATGAAGTATGCTCTAGTCAAATTCAGGGTACACCTGCTAGGCTCTAAGCCTTTTGTGATCTTTACTGATCATGTGTCGTTACGCAATGCGACACAGTCGCCTCATCTCTCTCAGAGAATGGCAAGATGGCTTTCCTTCTTTGCCGAGTATAACTTCGAGGTGAAGTACAAGCCGGGACGGCTTAATGTAGTGGCCGATGCGCTCTCGCGCAGGCCAGACTACGAATTACCCCATGTCACGACAGTGACGTCGTCAGTGCCTGACTTGATACGCAGAGCGTATGCACAGGACGACATGTGCGTAGCGCTGCTACGGGCTCTTGGGAGCGAAGAGTTTAAGGACTCTGACAAGGAATTGTCTGCGCGCTTACGCGCGAGGCTGCATCGATACTCACTTGATGGCGGCCTGCTGTACTACAGCACCGACTCTGAGGATAACCCTCGTGTAGTCGTTCCTCATGATGAGGATCTAAAGTATCGAATCCTCTATGAGGTTCATGATACGCCCGTGGGCGGGCACTTAGGTCGGGAGAAGACCTATGGCTCGGTGAGCTCGATGTACTGGTGGCCCAAGAGGTATAAGTGGGTCGGCACCTATGTACGCACGTGTGAGACGTGTCAACGGACAAAGTCCGCGCCGAGCACGGCAGCGCCATTGGCGAGTTTGCCCGTCCCCAAGGGATGTTGGCAGTCCATGTTGGCCTTCCCAAGGATAAGGCGGGAAACACGGGTATTGTGGTCTTTGTAGACCGATTGAGCAAGATGGCTCATTTAGCGGCGGTGCCGGACACCATTGATGGTGAGGGTACAGCTTTGCTGTTTTTAGACCGAGTATTTCGCCAACATGGCTTGCCTGAGGCAATTGTCTCCGATCGAGACCCGCGCTTCACCGCGAAGTTCTGGACGTCCCTCTTCAGAGTGCTCGGCACTCGTTTGGACATGTCCACAGCGAACCATCCGCAGACCGACGGTCAAACCGAACGCGTGAATCGCGTTGTGGAGGATATCCTCCGAAGCATATGCGCTGAGGCGCCAAAACGCTGGAGCCAGATGCTCCTACTCGTTGAGTTCGCATTAAATAATGCAGTGCACGCCTCGACAGGCTACACTCCGTTCTATGTGAGCGGCTTGGTTAACCTCTCGCGTCCCACTGACGCCGCCACGCAGTGGCTCAGGGCTTGATGGGGGAGGGATAGCCGAGCGGCTAGCTGATGTCAGCCCTGTTGCGGTTTGCAAGCAAGTCGATGACTTCGTCTCTTTGAGACTGAGCGTAATGCGTCAAGTACGCGACGCTATGGCTGAAAGCCAAGACACGCAGAAGGAGCATGCAGATGCCAAGGGCAGAAGCAATGTTGAGAGGTTTGAGGTCGGAGACCAAGTTTTATTAAACGCTAAAAACCTACCTACTCATGCAGTGTCTGCAGTCTTCAAAACGAAGTTAAGACCTCGGTTCATAGGACCATTTAAGGTCGTGGCCAGGAAGGGCCTAGCGTATACGCTCAACCTTCCGAAGAAGATGCGCGCGCATCCGGTCTTCTATGTTGGCTTGCTTAAGCCATACCAAGACCCTGCTCAGGTGAGCGCGGAGGCGTTGGCACCAACGGTGGCTGGGCCACGGACAGCTGCAGGGCAGCAGGTGGTAGAGCCACGGGAGGCTGAACGACAGCAAGTGGTGGATCCACAGATGGCTGATCAACAGCATGTGGCAGAGCCACAGGTCGCGGAGCGAAGTGCTCGAGATGCAGGAGCAAGGCAAGCTGAACGTTCAGCCGAGCGACTGGACGCTCAAGGTCCGAGACCTGGTTGTGAGTCAACAGTGGTGGCTCTAACCTATCCACAAGGTGGATCATCTCTTCTAGATCGACCGATGGGCGGTGAGCGTGAGCGTTCGCGTCGTGGACGCCGGCGTCGTATGGACGCAGAACCGTTTCGGCAAGTGCTGACTCTCCCCACGAGAGCCCAGCTGAGGCAAGGCCTCCTCCAGCTCTGCTCGATAAGCATGGTGAGCTCCACTTTCACGTGGAACGCCTTGTGGCGTGGCGTAGACGCCAGGGTCGTACCCAGTACTTGGTGAAGTGGAGGGGTTACCTCACTCACAGAACTCATGGGAGTTTGAGGCTATCCTCCGGCAAGATTGCCCTGACGTCGTTGACGCTTACGACCGGGCACATCATGTGCCGAAGCGCCACCATGGCGTGCAAAAGCGTCGCCAGGCGCTGGGCACCTCCCACTAGAGTGGGGAGCGATCAGGTCAGTAGTTGGGCTCAGGCTCTGACCAGTGGCTGCAGCAGCCAGCTCGTACGTATGAGCGGTGCTCGCAGCGGGAGCAAGAGGTGGAGAGACCTCGTGGTGATAGGGACATGGTCCCGAAGGAAGCAGGTGCTTCGTGTTGTGCTGAACAAGGTTCAGGCACAAGCGTCTCGATAGACGCATAGTCCTTTTGAAACAACTTGCTCGATGAGCATGATCCAAATGTGGATGCGCTGTATCAGCGAAAGTGGTGTCCTGAACGGGGATCGAACCACTGGCCTTTGGCTTGACAGGCCGGAGCTCTACCATTGAGCTATAAGGGCGATGCCCGTACGTCAGTCCGAGAACGGACCACTCATGGTATGAGAGGGCTGCGTCCGGGTGGATTTGAACCACCGACCTGTGGCTTCTAAAGCCAACGCTCGACCATTGAGCTAAAAGGGTGCTGCCCTTAGGCTTGTCCAAGCGTGAACAATCGTTCATGGAACGAGAGGGCTGTGCCCTGGTGGGTTCGAACCACCGACCTATCGCTTGTGAAGCGAGTGTTTAACCGCTGAGCTGTTGTCGACGACTCGAATGAGTCAAGAGCATTGCTCTAAGCGGTTTGCAGCTCTTGGAGTAGGCGCGGAGCGCGAGCGTAGGTCTGAGACCGCTTGAGAGCAAGATGCGCGCTGCGCTTGGAACATAGGGCCGTGGGCCGACGACGAGAAGTTGGGCATTAACGGTGCGTAGGCGTTTGTGAGCTCACGGAGCTGTACAACGCTGGTGTGAGGTGTAGTAACCTCCGCCGTCTTAACAAGACGTGACCTCGCTAAGGAGAGTTTCGAGAACGGAATGTTCTCATCTTAGTGGGGGAGAGTGTAACGGGGTTACATAGTGTGGAACACACAGGGGTACGAAGTACCCGGAGAGGTAACAAACGCTCAGTACATAAGTTGGAGAGTTAACAAGGTCTCTCAGTACGTTGGCTGAAAGCCACACGTTATGCATTTGAGTAGGTTTAACTATGCTAGATAGTTAAAGAGATACATTTACCCCTAGGCGGCTTGGCCGCAATAATAGTAAATAAAAACACTTCTGGTTTTGAAGCATAAAAGTTAAGGTATTAACTTTGAGCCCTGGTCTTGGGCTGTAAGTGTCCTTTGGATAAAAAACTTAGTATTAGTGACTCTTTGAGTCGAACGTCTTCCTCTGACGCTAAAGCTACGGCAGCCCCGCTGCAACAGGTATCAGCTTTACTACCATTGATAGTAATTTTCTACGGCTATGGGCAAGCTCGTGAGCGCGGCGTCGACTGCAAGGCGGACAGTTCGTGGGCGCGGCGTCGTCGGCAAGGCGTCCAGAGCGTGGGTGCAGCGTCGGCTGCCAAGGTGGAAAAGCGCGTATGCGCGACGTCTGCCGTAGCTGGTAGTAAGAATAGAGCTAACGGTCTCAGACTATTCCTGTGTAGAAACTATCCAGGGGGAGTC
>NW_003303215.1:5132-9588 GCF_000142945.1 Phytophthora infestans T30-4 | reverse complement strand
ACCTATAGAAATGCAATGTCATTTAACCAATGGTTGGTTTTGAATGACCTTGGTACCTTGTACCAAATATCCCGGAGTATGACATGTCATACTCCTGAAGTGTGAAGTGTCACACTTCATGTAACCAGGGTACACTTAGTGCTACGTACCCCGTTACAACTACAATGCATCGCCAAACTATCTTTTGTAATGAGAGATTTCCTGCTCATGTCAAAGCATGGTGAAGTCATGAAAACATAGAAACATGAAAACATGTACGGTTTTGGACTTTGAAACTGTGCCTTCTCAGCTAACTTTTTTTGCGTTTTCGTTCGTCGCTGAACTCTATTGTTAACCCCTTGGTTACCAACGTCGTAACTTACGACGTAGTGAAAACCTTAAGTCGTAAGTTACGACTTAACTGTCAAGATAAACAGGAAATGGCTCAGATGCGACGATCACATACTTTAATCAAGTCTGTTTCTCTGCAAAAAAAATATAAGCTTGGAAAGGTAGTGGGCGACAGGGGAGAAAAAGGCTGTAGGTGGATTCACTGTCCCACTATCTGGGGACCGTACGTTTGGTGGACGGTGGATGTTCTCCACCAGTACAGAATTTGCGGGCTCAAGCAAAGATGCCGGTCAGAACAAGCAAGCGGTCAAAAGCTCAAGCAGAGGCGCTCTCAGGAATCGACGTGCGAGATGTGGATTTTGGTCATCTATGGCGTCAGCTCGTGCGTGTCGGATGGACGTCAAAGAGGCCAACGCGGCTGTCCAATTTGCACTCGTACTACCCACCGAACGCTGCAAAGGAGCTACACATCGAGGGCGTGAACATGTTTGTCGGTAAGTCTGATGTGGTTAGTCTATTGTGAGTGTGTCTAATACGTGCTCTGTGCTGTGTATGCGAAGGAGAACATGCGGTAGTAAAGTATGCGTTTGAACAGGGCATCATTGGCGCTGACGAGGGAGGTGCAGGCGACGACAGAGACGACGAGAGTGAAGAAGGTGAGCCAGAAGTTCCTGCAGAGTGTGAGAGGGTAACACCGTCTCAGATAGACACGAGTGTTGCTCTCTCAGCGAACACCGTTGAAGCATTGTTTGGATCCGATAGCGAGGACAGCGAGACACCTGCAGAACTTCCGCTATGCGCCACAAGTCCGCACATAGAGGATGAGAGCTCAAGGGCGTCACAGATAGACACAAGTATTGCGCTTTCAGCAAACACCATAGACGAGATATTTTGTGGAGCTATGAGCGGTGATGAACCAGATGTAGCGCTGTCACTATGCGCCGGTCAAAATGGTGCTGTTGTCGAGCCTGTGACGCCAACAAACTCGAGACGAAACGATGAGCGAACAAACTCGAGAGAAGATCGTGGCTTGCTACAAGAGGACGTGAACATCATGAAGGACGAGGACAATGCAGACGAGTATGAGAGCATGGACTCGGAGTCGGATGGCTTTGGATCAGATGATGATAGTGATATTGCTCAAAGGCAAATTGGTGACGACGTGTCATCTGACGAAGAAGAGGCGCCTCTTATGGATGCAGCATTTATTGATTGCTTGGGGGGTTCTCTATCTATCGAAGACATGAACCAGATTACACTACGTTCGATGGCGTGGACTCCTGCATCCTCCGAGTATGAAACCGACAATAGCGCGTTCAAAGGTATGAAGGATCAAGTGGCTAGGCCTGTGGAAGCACTTCGTGCTAAAAAGGATTCTCCATTGGAATCGCTATTCTATTTTATGCCGGTGAACCTGTGGACATTCATCACGAGCGAGACAAACAGATACAAAAGGTCACACCTCGAGGAAAAGGCGCGCCAAGAACGTGCACGTCTCGTTCGTGAAGGACGCAGCGTACCAGGTCAAACGCTACGGGATGTTCGCCGCCGCATACGAGTCGAGCCTGATTACGTACCGCGCGAGATTCTTTGTGTCATGGGTCTACTTGTAGCTCATATGCTCAGCCCTACCCGTCCGTTTTCAGATCACTGGGCTATGACCGATGATGGCGCGCTTTCGGCGGGACGGTTTGGCAATTTCATTTCTCGAAATCGCTGTACTTCTATCCTACGAGATCTACATTTCTGCAACAATGACACAGCTGACAAGAGAGACAAGTTGTGGAAACTGCGAGCTGTTGTTGACGTACTTCAAATGACATTCCTAGCTGCGTGGATAGTAGCTGCAATCATCTCTTTCGACGAAGGTGTACTTCCTCAAACGTCCAAGCGTAACAGTACCCGTTTGTTTATGCCGGACAAGCCGCACCGTTATGGCACCAAGATGTTCATGACGTGCGACGCAGTGTCTGCTTACTGCCACAGGTGCGCATTTTTTTTATAAGTGTTGCAAAGTCGTAAGTTATGACTTGATGGTCTGACATTTGCATTATGTTGTCACTTACGACTTTAGATTCGAGATATATGTAGGGAAGCGTCAAAACCATGAAAGTGCAAGTCAGGCGTTTGACCACAAGACAGGAGCAGCCGCTGTAATTCGAAATTTGAAGGCTGTGTTGGATGAGAACGACCCCGGATTTCGTGTCATTGTTGTCGACAGATTCTACACCTCCGTTGCTCTCGCCATTCAACTGCTTTCAATGTCGGTCTACATGATTGGAACAATCATGACGTCAAGGCTGGGATTCGACAAGCACGTCGTTGAGCGAAGGAAAACACGACCAAACCACAGTAGAGCGCGGGTCATTCACGTACTCAAGGTCGGTTGCGGTGCCCACCATGGTTGCATGCCACTGGTGGGACCGCAAGCCTGTGCACTACCTGGCCACTGGGGTGTCAATGGCCGAAGATACCATCAAGAGAAACCTGAAGACTGTGGGGCAGTCGACGTTCAGCTGTCCCAAACTGGTGACCGATTACCAGCGCTGGATGGGCGGAGTTGATGTGCATGATCAACTCCGCCTTCAAACGTTCTCCGTCCAGACTTCTTTCAGGTTCCGAAAGTACTATAAGGGTCTATTCTTAGGTCTGTTTGACTTAGCGCTTGTAAACGCGTACATCACACACAAGGAGGCCTGTCGCCTCGACGGCGTCGCCCCAATGAAGCGCGTGGACTGGTACAAGTTGCTGCACAAGCAGCTCACGCAGCTCACGGACGAAGACTTCAAAACAGCAGCGCCATCACCGTCTCCAAGCGCGCCAAAGCGCCGCCGCAACGCTTCCCACGTACACAAGCAGCTTGATGATTGGGTGATTGTATCGGGCGTTCAGAAGCGGCGCCAGCGCTCTTGCAAGGTGTGCTCCCTCTATCGAGGTGAGCAGAAGAAAAGCTACCAGACTACTTACTACTGTGAAGACTGCTCGCAGGGTGATGCAAAGTGCTTCCTCTGTCCCAAGGCGCGCAGAGGCTTGGATACAACGTGTTTTCAAGTGTGGCACGACGACTTCGAATGTGGCGCGTCAATTCCGAGTCACCTAGGTAAGCGTGTCGTTCTGCGCCGTGCCCCCAAGGCCGCCGGAGTGCGAAAGAAGACACGTCGAGAAATCTTGTCTGAGGAGAAAGAAGAGAGCTAGTGAGCCTCCCGTACGGTTTTTAGCAATGCTACTAATGCATTTTGTTGAGTTTCATATGATTGCTGTGCTGTGTAGCTCCGTTTATAACTGTGTTTGTGGATTGTGATCCCGATCACATGATCGGCTAAGTTGTATCTGTGTACTTGTTAGTCAGCGATGCTGAAGTACGTCGTCAGTGTTACGACGTAAAAATCGGAAACCTCTGTATAACTTATAGTCCCATCTTAATGATTAGACAAGTGGAAAAGACAGACTAATACAAACTCCGAGATAATTGTATGCTGTAAGTTACGACGTAAAATAAGGCGGTTCGTGGCCTGAATTCGCGGTAATAAAGGGGTTAATTCGTTTAAAGGCAGATCGAATTGTGCGTGAGTTAAGATGTTCTGTGGTGAGGGAAAACCTTGACCAACCAATGCCTTGGCTGGTCTGGACGAAAACCTCCTAGACTACAATGCCACAGTCACCATCTTGAGATGCTTGTTCGACTCGTGTACCGTGTACTCGCCGAAATCTAACACTCCCCCGCAGCGAGGACCCTCATCTTCATCAGCGTCGCTGCTATCAGAGCAACCATCATCGAGCGTTATCAATACCATTTGCAGTCCTGCAAGATTACCTTTCGCGCACTTGCGAGAATTACCGCCCATTCGCACTCCAGAGAGATTACCATTCGCACTCCAGCGAGACTACCCTGCGAGATTACCATTCGCACTCCAGCGAGATCGTCTTTCGCTCTCCTGCGAGATTGCAGAGCTTACTTCGTGTCGTTGGTTACCGACGCTGCTCGATCTTCTTGAGCCCCTTTTACTGCTCGTTTTCTCGCATCCGGATTGATCTCGATCACTTCAAGCTTACCACGCAGCAGTTCGAACTGGGTCTCAGCTTGTCCCTTCGTGAATGTGTCTGCTACGTTCTCCTCCGACACCAC
>NW_003303215.1:0-4096 GCF_000142945.1 Phytophthora infestans T30-4 | reverse complement strand
TCAGAAGTAGTCTGTATTGATTGATATTGAACTTAAAAAGAATATGTGGCGGAGCCAGTCGGGCTCACACCGGCGCGGGAGACAATAGTTGTCGACCGACGGCCATCCGGATCTTGGACGTTCATCAGCACTGGACGAATCAAACTCAGCGAGTGGAGTTAGCGGCTCGTTACAAAGGTGTTTTATGAAAATCATTAAAAGTGCGCTAGCATTAAAGTTTCCGGAGTAGGATGTTGTTTTGTCAAAGCTAAAGGTGCTCTAACGCGAATCGCAGAGTACAGCCAGCATAGTCCTCTTGTAAACTGTTCTTGGTAATGTCCTTCGCCGTTCACGCACACGGTCTGAGAGTAATGCAGTAGCAAGCTGCACTGTCAAGCGCATGTGGTTTCAGAATGTGTCCGCTGGAAATGGGCAGACCACGCCACCCTGACAATACTCAGCTGCTCACAAATTTGAGATGCTAATTGATCCTGAACCATTCACATTTGGTCGCGAAAGAGATCGTTGTTGGTCCGGATACACTCGGCAACGTCAATTTTCATCTTCGTTACGACATTGTCTTCATGTGCTTCCTACTCTGCCTTCTTGTTGCCAACTGAGCTTGGTTAAGCTATAGGTTTTATGAGGGACAGGAGGTCATACGTAGGCCAAAATCGAAGGGCCTTTTTGGCTAAAAAAAACACACACACAAAGATGAGATTAAACACTTAACTGCGATTTACTATAGTGTTGCGTTAAACCAAATCGTAATTTATTTATTTTTCTATTCAACTGATTCCATCGTTTAAAAACGGTTGACAAAAAGTGTTTTAATGGAATCGAGCATGAGCTTTCGCTCTTACAAAAAAGAAAGAAAAAGAGTTGGATTTTGCTTTTCTTATCTTTTCTTTCTTTTAACCAATCATATCGCCCCGATCCACTCTTTTTACAAAAGAGCGGTCACCTGACCTTTGGCAACCATGGCGTCGACGTCGGCTGCGCAGGCCGAGATGGTGGCGAGTCTGATCGGCGAGAAGGTGCTGGAGACATTAGACCAGAAGGAGCAGAAGCTGGACGAGACCATCAAGAAGCTTGAAGAGGCAGACGACGACGAGCTGGAGCGACTACGCGAGAAGCGGCTGCAAGCCATGCAGCAGAAAGCTCGCAAGTCGCAGGAGTTACGCGCGCTGGGTCACGGCGAGTACTCGACCATCGCCGACACCCACGATTTCTTCGAGTCCATGAAAAAGAGCGACAAGGCCGTAGTCCACTTCTTCACGCCGGCCAACGCCTTTTGTCAACTAATTGACGACCACTTGGCACGTCTAGCCCCGCACCATCTCGAGACCAAATTCGCTCGCATTAATGCGGAGAAAGCTGAGTATCTCGTAGACAATCTTGGAGTCTGGATGATGCCATGTATCGCTCTAGTTAATAAGCAGAAGGTGGAGAAAATGGTGCAAGGTTTGGATGAACTGGGAGGCTCGGACAAGTTCTCCACTGCCTTCTTGGCGTATTACTTGGGTCTGCACAAGGTGTTGACGTATGAAGGCCCAGAGCCGGAGAGTCCATCGGACGACTGTGGCGGGGCATATGCAACAGGGAATGACCCAGTGGCAGCGAAGCAGCAGCTGGACCAGGAACGGATCAATAGTATCCGTCAGAGTATCTTCTACGACAGCGATCTGGAGGAAGACGACTAGTGCAGGACTCTTGACACTAACTGTCCATACTGATTGTGGACAAAATATGAAATAGCTACTGTATTTTGCTGTCTACTTTTGTGTTCTATGAGTCGGAGTGCTTGGAGGCGAGACATTGGTGGCGATACGCGCGTTGTCGTTGCCGCAAATACTCCTTGCTATTGATTTTACTATGGTCTGACGCGTTGACAGCCTTGTCGAGTGTGTCGTGACGCCATTTGGACAGGTGGGCGAGTGTCCAGCTCTCTTTACCTCGGGAAATAACAGCTTCGGCGCGGTCTTCAAGGCCGTAAGCGCGGACGTCCATGACGCTGGGAGCTGTAGCCAATGGTTGCACCGACGAAGTAGTAGACGTATCACTTGCACAAGTCTCTTGTCTCTTAGACGGCGATGAGTCTTCCTTCTGTACGCCACCGAGACGCTTTAGCGACCTCTCCATGAACAACGAGGTAATAATGCCTCACGACTGGTTGGAATATGGTGTAAATTGAAAAATAAAAAAAACCGATTGGTCTAAAATTGAATTGACAATAGTTGCAGTTTTTAAAAGCAGCACCAACAGTCAAATGGGCAGTCCTTGGTGTTGCCGCCCTTGCCAATCTGCAGCGAGGCCTCCGAGTAAATGGGCAGTCCGTCCTCATCGTAGCGAACTGATAGCATTTGACCAGAAATTAGCATTTAACCCAATGATAAATCCATGTCATGAACGTACCAGGTCTCGGATCCGGATTGAGTCCAGCAGCAGTGGAGTTTGTATCTATACAACAGCAAAGTCAACACAACTACCCACCTACCTATGAAAAGAATAGAAAGCAACGTACTCTGAGCCTCGAGCTTCTTGATCTGCTGCTGTAGTCGCGCTTTCTCCTTCCTTTCACGGCGCTCCTGCTCCTCGTCGTCAAGTTTCTGCTGTTCTTCAGCAATGCTCTTCTTCTGCTTCTCCGTCTTTAACGACGCGAACAGATCGTCGATCTCTCCGCTATATGCCTTTGGTTTTCCCACCTTGTCGTTTACAGTTGTGTCGTTAGCTGCTGCTGCTCCAGAGCTTTTCTTTTTCTTCTTTGCCTTCTTTTTCTTAGCCCCGTTGGAGCTCGGAACTGCATTCGCTGTCTTCAATGTAGGTTTATCTTCCTTGTTATGTGGCTTTGAATCATCTGCAACTGCTGCTTTGGCCTTCGCATCCGTCGTCAGTGTTTTCGAGAAAGCGAACTTGGCTTTCTTCTGTGGCTTCTGCTCGGACGGCTTGGACGCTGCAGCCTTTACATTCACACACACAAACAAATACTCAGCACCACACATTTCATGGTCATTGCGGCTTGCGGTCGTGCACGTACAGCGCTGGTGGCCTGCACACGACTCCTCTTCTTCTTGTTGGACATCGGTGGCGGTGAAGTGATTATATAACTCGTAAGTTACTGGTACACTGTCCCTAATTTGTACCGTAAATTGGGTACAATGGTCAAGTGCAAAGTGACGAAAAACGTCAGACGTTGCACGTGCGGTACCGACGTACGTGGCGTTGTACAATGTAGATTAAACTCGATTGCATTAAGATGCGTGTGTCGTTCCTGGACTCACGTTTACCACCTTATCTACTCCGTCGCGCTGGGCGCCACGCAGCCTAGCAACACCCACTCTTCTTTTTCTTCTTCTGGCTTTCGGTCGTGTTCTCAGCCGTAATTGCGATACTGTTACCCGTAGGCAAGCTGGCTGACGCGTTCTCCTCCGCTTGGATAGTCTTGCGACTCATGAGTTTGTAGATCTCAGTAAGAATGCGCTGGAAGGCTGAATCCACGCCCGTAGCCTCCAAAGCTGACGTCTCGATGAACGCCAGATTGTTCTTCTCCGCGAAAGCCATTGCCTCTTCGGTCGATACTGCACGCAGATGGCGTAGATCGCTCTTGTTACCCACCAACATTATGACCGTGTTGGCATCTGCGTGGTCCCGCAGCTCCTTGAGCCAGCGCTCCACGTTCTCAAACGTGCCGTGCTTGGTAATGTCGTACACCAATAGCGCTCCTACTGCACCGCGGTAGTATCTGTTAATAACAAAATAGACCCAAGTCTTAAATAGCTGCTGACAACGGCATCGAAGCAGGGCGGGGAACGTACGCGCTGGTAATCGCTCTATATCGCTCCTGGCCGGCTGTATCCCAGATCTGCGCCTTGATCGTCTTGCCCTCGGCCACGATGGACTTAGTGGCGAACTCGACACCGATGGTACTCTTGGACTCGAGGTTGAATTCGTTACGCGTGAAGCGGGACAGCAAGTTGGACTTGCCGACGCCAGAGTCGCCGATAAGCACGATCTTGAACAGGTAGTCGTACTCGTCTTCTCGAGGCGATGCCATGGCTATTTGTCTGTCTAGAATATCTCGGTGTGAGCTGGACGCTATGTTCTTGAGGTGAGATGG
>NW_003303214.1:9977-15652 GCF_000142945.1 Phytophthora infestans T30-4 | reverse complement strand
TCATAAGTCGAAGTCTCTCTTCGGACGCGCGGTCCAGTTCTGCAGTGCTGCTATCGCAGTGGCACCTTAAGGTGCAGCGCGTGAAAGAGAAGGATGTCGCCTTTGCGCAGCTACTGCAGTCAAGCATCACGAGCTTCGTTGACCTGGAAGACTCGCTCGCGCCGGTGGCGCCTCCAAACAAGGGTTCCCCGACTATTCGAATGGACCCCGCGTTGCTGTACGCCAGGCTTTCCCGTAATTACAGCGGATTCGTCATGTCTTTTGACGGATCAGCGAAGACAGAGAAGTACGGTGGCTACGGGAGTTGTTCATGGGTGCTGTGGAGCCTTCCTGAGTGGAAGGTAGTGATTGCTGCAAACGCTTACCTCTCGGCTACCACGGTGAATGAGGCAGAGTATAAAGGTATGATCAACGGTGTCAAGGCTGCTATTGCGCACGGTACCGAGGATTTAGTCATCGTTGGGGACTCAAGGCTCGCGATTCAACAATCACTTGAGGTGATCGCATGCAGGAAGGAAACTTTGCTAGCGCTGCTGAATACTCACAAGGAACTCACGGCCAAGCTTCGATCAGTTAAATATCTTCACGTTGTACGAGAATACAACGCGGCCGCGGATTCGTTAGCCACTGAAGCGCTGGAATCGAAGGTCAGTCGGGTAATCTTGGCTGAAACTCGCAAGTCGGAATTGGCATCGCTGAACCGCATCCAGGAAATGATCTACGAGCCGGATGAAGACTCGGTAGATGTTTCGTCACGAGGAGCAGAGCGTCAAGTACATGTACTGTCAGGCAGCGAGTCTTCAAAGTGGAAAACTTTCGAAAATTTCGTGGTTGATTACAGCTCACCAAAGTGCGATTATGGTAATATAGCAGTGATGACTCGGCGACAGACGAAAGCCAAGAAACGCGTCAGGTTTGCAGATGAACACTCGGAGGATGTCTCAAAAGCTCAAGAACAGCATGAAGAACGACGAGAGACGTCCACCGAAGATTCATTCGGCGAAGATTTGCCAGACCATCCTCACCATCGGCATTTCCCGATGCGGAAGATGTTGATCCGGTAGCGATACAGCGGGAACGACGCAGACGGATACTAGTGGCACAAGACGAGGAGCAGAAGTGGTTTAACATCAAGAAGGTGCTTCAGGGCCAAGCAGAAGAGCTGAGTTACAAAGAAGCTCGAGATGCCTGAAAGTATGCTGACCGGTTCGTGTTATCAGAAGACGGCGTGCTTCACTATCTTGGATTGAATCGTCGGTACGACCACGGTTGGCAAGAGGAGACCAAGCTGCGGCTTGTGGTACCGACAACGATGATTCAATAGGTCTTGCAGAACTGTCACGACTCGCTGGAAGGAGGACATCAAGGTGTGGTGAGAACGTTCCACCGCGTTAAGTCCAATTATTATTGGATCGGCTTGTACGCCGACGTGGAGAAGCATGTGAAGTCATGTCCAGATTGCAGCTCGAGTAAAAGCCGTCCACAGCTTCGTGGATACTCACCTGGTAACGTGCTAGCCGAACGACCTTTCCAGATCGTCTCGATGGATTTTGTGATCCCACTACCGAAATCTCGTAGGGTCAACACGGCGTTGCTCCTATTTCAGTGCTCGTTCACGGGATTCGTTATTGCCAAGGCTATGTCAGATACGACTGCACTGAGTGTTGCCCAAGTGTTCGAAGAATGTGTGTACCGACGATTCGGAGCCCCATCATTAATAAGGCACGACCGCGACCCACGCTTCATGAGCGAGGTTTTCCAAGCATTTGCAGAGATGATGCAGTCAAGATCACGAGCGACTTTGAGCTATCGGCCACAGGCTAATGGACAGCAGGAACGCTCGGTGAAGTCGGTGATGGGATCCGTACGGGTGTACGCGGAAGACCCTCTACAGCAAGATTGGGATGAAATCGCGGAGAAGCTAGTATTTGCTATTAATACTTCTCAAGACACTACGAGGAAGGAAACGCCGTTCTACCTCGTTCATGGTTGGGATGCGCAGTCGGCGTTGCGGGCAATGTCGTCATCACTCAAACGAGGACTCGGCAAGCAGTCTGACGCACTGGCGTGGCGGCGCGAGATCAATCGACAACATGAGGTCGCCCTCACTATGGCCAAAGATTATCAGGCTGTAGAAAAGGAGCGAAGGGCTAAAAAGCATAATGAGGCCCTGAGTCGACTGAAAAAAGCTGCTGTACCTCAACCAAGTGGAAACGAACACTCGGCGAACCCTCCAGAAGCTTCGGAAGAGATGGAAGATCCTGCAAGAGCTCCACCGAGATCTCTTTTTGAGATTGGGAGCCGGGCGTGGCTGTACATGGAACGCGTCAAACCGGGCTTGACGAAGAAATTAGCTCACCGATGGCATGTACCTTTTCGGATCAAGCGCAAGGTGGAAGAGTTTGCGTACGAGCTGGAACTGCCTGACCGAAGTGGGTATCGCTTCTACCCAGTAGTGCATGTGTCGAGACTCAAAGCTGTTAACGAGTTCAACAGTCGACCGAACACTCGGTTGGTACTTGACGCGACTAATGAAGCAAGACTCGACTTCGATGAGGAACTACTGCCTGAAGACAGCTGGGAACCAGATCAAGTTGCCGGTGAATATGAAGTCGAGGCCATCCTCGACGACAGAACACCCCTGTCGACGAGCACGGAGCGTGCTGTACGCGAGTTCAAAGTCAAGTGGGTGGGCTATGAAGATCCAACTTGGGAACCAGCATCCAACTTGTCATGTGGAGGTCTGCTGTACGACTATTTACGAGCCAAGAAGAGCGAGAAACGGCTGCAGATGGCGCAAGTGGCAGACGAAGACTAGCGTGACTGGATCACGTGTGAACTGTCCACAGGGCGATGCAGCCTGTGGTAACAGATCAAAAAACGTTACTGCAACAACAAATTGTATATGCATTTGAAGAACAACATGAACATGATTACGCTGTGGAAGTGGATTAAGAATAAGAAAACATGAATGCCGACCGGAGAGCAACCACTGAAAACGAAGTCACGCGGGACACCTCAACAGTTAGCTGAGATGCTGGAGAACGTCGTGGAACGTGCAGCGAGGATTCAAATCGATTCCAAGTGCCTGGCCGCGGTGGCCAAGAGTGTCAACGAAGTCGAGTCACCACTCTCCTTCTCCTCTTCATCAGGAACCGGAGCCTCGGCAGCTGGAGCTGCAGCCGGATCCGGCGAATCCTCGGTACCAGCTTCAACAGGAGCAGCAGCCAGAGCGGGACGTGGAGTACCCGGTGGCGAGTCAAACAACGAACGCCAGGACGGAATAAGTTCGGCTGAATCAAGAGACGGGTCAACGACCACGCTTCGGTACACATTCACGAAACGCGTACCACGAGGATTGAAAAGCTCCGGATTACGCTGGCACGGGAAGTACGTAGTGTTGTACGGGTGCTGATGCGGCGCATTCATCCATCCAGTACGCCATGGCTGACGAGCGTCGAGAGCCGGAACTTCGGAAAGCCAGTCAGAGGTCCGAGGTGCGAACGACAAGTTTTCAATGGGGTACCACGGCTTCGACGGCTCCAAAAGCAACTCGGGACGAATAAATGACACGCCGGAAGCACTAGATGAACCCGAGTCACGACTCCACGCCATGTACTGCTCACGGTACTTGTTGCGAAGACGATCGGCACGACGGTCGCGCTCACTGAAGAGCTTCTTTAACACAGCTCTCAGTTCCTTCAAGCGTTCCTTGTCGTGGCCAACCTTTTTAGCTTCTTCAGCAAGACCTCGTTCAATACCAGCTAACGGAAGCCAGTGGAGACGCTCCCACAATGCGAACCAGAGGTCACCTTGCTTCCCGCCGTCACCCCGAAGGTTCGCCCAGATCATCTTGAGACGGGTCTCAATTGGAGCACGTTTGGAGATGGGGATGCTTGGCTTGAAGTCAACAGTGTCGAAGAGACAAGCTTGAAGAGGATAGAGCTGCCGAAGTTGCTGGTACGGGTGATCAGGATGCGAGTAATCAAAGAATGCCTGGAGACCCTCCAACGTTGTACGCACGGTCACCTCACCAGCTGGTTCGGGAAGCGTTAAGCTCAAGAGTCGCTCGAAACACTTCTTGGCGCCTGCGTCGGTAAACTCTATGTCCACATACGGAAGAGCCCACGGTGGCAGGGTGGACGAAGCCGGCACCATAGGGCGAATACCAGATAACACTCGGTGAGGCAATGGCTCAACCGACGGTGCACCACCACGACGCGGCACCGAAGTGTAGGTTGCCGTAATCATACGTCCAGGTCCAGCATCGAGAGTCCAAATAGGCGGACGAGGAGACACTGGAACAGGAAGAGAAGATGCTGGTGCCGGAGGACTTGCTGGTGGCGAAGGAGGCGGGCCGGCAACGATGATTGGGGAAGTCATCATCGGCGAAGGATTTGGCCGAGGTGGAGTCGGAGGACGAGCTGGGCCAAGATTACTCCAGTTCCTGTTTGAATCTTCAACATCTTCGTCATCGAGTATGCTTGAATGATCGGTGGGGGGCGGAACAGCACCGCTACCACTGGGAGCATCAGGAGAGTCATCCACCGAAGATTCATTGTCATCCACGTCATCTCCATAGTCGTCATCAGCATTCCCATCGTCATCAATCTCCATCGAAAGGCCAGGCGAAGACACGCTTGGTACATCAGTCGTGGGAACAGTCGGAGCCGACTTCGAAGACGCGGAAGCTAGTGGAGCAGCCTCAACAGGGGCAGACCCTGCTGTAGAAACCACTCCCGAGACTTCAACTGCCTTGGATGTCGCGGCAGACGCCGAAGCAGACTTGCCTTGTGGGACAGTTTGGTTTGACTCTTCATCTTCGTCACTCGAGCCAAACATGAGCCGCATTTCCTCGGCCTCGCGCAGAGCCTCTTCAGCAGCACGTATGTCGGCTGGAGAAGGTGAAATCGTTGAAGCTGGTGACTTGGCCACATCGTGTGGACCCTGAGGCGGGAGCGAAGGCGCGTCAGGAGAGACAGGAACATCGTCGTGATCCTCAGGGTTCACGTCCTTACCCGAAGGCTCTGTAGCAGTTTCTTGAACCGAAGGGACGCTGCCTGGATCAGCAGTCCCCATGTCCACGTCACTCTGGTCGCCGCTGAGGTCGACCACTGCGGGAGTCGAGGAAGACGCTGGTGTAGGAGGTGGCGACCATGAACTTGGAGAAGACGGTACAGACTTGGACCGAGTCTTTATATGACGTCGTGGCGACTTAGCAGGAGAATGAGGACGGGGTTTCTTGCGCTTCTTCTGGGCCGCCTTCTTCCACGCCTTCGGACCGAACAGCGATCTACGAGCCGACTTGGGAGTTGAAGTATCGGCAGGTGGCGCATCACCGAGACCGGCAGCTGCCATCGAAGCACTGGCCTTGTCCGTTGGGATTGGAGCCTTGTCTTCGTCAGAGTCGTCCGGATCGTCGTCTGAATCCCCCGCCACCTGGTCTAAGACGCTTATGGGATTCCCATGGGCCACTTGGTGAGCTGCTTTGGCCAAAGCTGCCAGGAGAGCGTGAGGATTTACCGAACATGCGATGACGGAATGAAACTAGGGAGAGGGCCTAGAGACTCCTGTTCGCGGGACGGGATAGCGGGATCCACATGGCGACCGTCGAGCCGATACCCAAGCAAATCTGACCACTCCTGAATGCCTCGACGGCAGAGGAGAGGACCGCC
>NW_003303214.1:0-8816 GCF_000142945.1 Phytophthora infestans T30-4 | reverse complement strand
CGATTCAGACGCTTGGACATACGGTGGCGAGATGGTGAATTGAAGAATGAAGAAATGTCACAACGGGCACCAGTACCGTGGCTTCCATTGCGACAGGGGCAGTTGTGGTGTAGTGATCTCTCCGAAGTTGCGGATTATCACCCGTCGACAAAGACGTGACACCGCCCAAGTTGTTCAAGCGACGAACCCTCGGTCAGGTGATGTACGGAGACGCTAAGGTGCAAGGGACTCGACGGCGTCACCTCCGAGTTTTCAACAAGTATCGGATACGGCCCTATGTCACTGAATCCAGGCTGTCCTTATTATTAATAATGGACTGGCCGGATTCGCATTCAGCGGACCATCTACGGTACGAACCCTCAGTGGCGGTTGGGATGAGTTCGCGGAAGACTCAGCGACCGTTGGAAGACACGTTCACCGTCTGGGACAAGGCGCGGACCGTTAAAGATGCTCATGCGACGGTGCAGACGACGCTTGGCATGCAAGAAGATCCATAACGGATCATTGTTCACTTGATATTTGTATACTGGATTAGGACTTCTTATTAGGAATAGACCCGAAAGGGTAAGCATAAATATAGAACAGAATTTCCACTCAAGCACACAGAGCGACGTCCGGCTTCAAGGTAAGCGTCAGGTCAAGCTTGTTTGAGTGTGGTATGCCTGTCGGTGAACTCGAAGCTCTGTAGCGAGGGTTCATCCGGCAAGGCCAAAAGATTTTGTGTATTGGCCGATTATTATCGGTAGGTTGTACGTGACGGCTTATTGTTGCCTATTTGCACGACTGGGAGTGCTTGAATTGCCTCCCTTTTATTTCTTCCAGCCGAGTGTTGAACACTCGGTGATCTCGTAAAAGGCTTACCCGTGCCTGGTACCCTTCCGCTGTTGGGACCACGAGGATTCAAAACACCTGCTAGCTTTGCTCGTGCTAGTAGCGTGTTCTTATTTTACTGGTTGGCCTATATAAGCAGTTTACAAGGTCCAGTTTGTCCCGGTGCAAGGGCAGAACTGGGGTCTTCAGGTCCGCCCGAACGATCGTTTACTATCCTAGTAGACGTATTGATGTGGGAACATCCTAACTACATCTGTAGCTAGAGCTCACGTGGGATTTCCAACACCACACAAGAGTGTCAACGAAGTCGAGTCACCACTCTCCTTCTCCTCTTTATCAGGAACCTGAGCCTCGGCAGCTGGAGCTGCAGCCGGACCCTGCGAATCCTCGGTACCAGCCTCAACAGGAGCAGCAGCCAGAGCAGGACGTGGAGTACCCGGTGGCGAGTCAAACAACGAACGCCAGGTCGGAATAAGTTCGGTTGAATCGAGAGACGGGTCAACGATCACGCTTCGGTACACATTCACGAAACGCGTACCAAGAGGATTGAAAAGCTCCGGATTACGCTGGCACGGGAAGTACAATAGTGTTGTACGGGTGCTGATGCGGTGCATTCATCCATCCAGTACGCCATGGCTGACGAGCGTCGAGAGCCGGAACTTCGGAAAGCCAGTCAGAGGTCCGAGGTGCGAACGACAAGTTTTCAATGGGGTACCACGGCTTCGACGGCTCCAAAAGCAACTCGGGACGAATAAATGACACGCCGGAAGCACTAGATGAACCCGAGTGACGACTCCACGCCATGTACTGCTCACGGTACTTGTTGCGAAGACGATGGACACGACGGTCGCGCTCACTGAAGAGCTTCTTTAACACAGCTCTCAGTTCCTTCAAGCGTTCCTTGTCGTGGCCAACCTTTTTAGCTTCTTCAGCGAGACCTCGTTCAATACCAGCTAACGGAAGCCAGTGGAGACGCTCCCACAACGCGAACCCGAGGTCACCTTGCTTACCGCCGTCACCCCGAAGGTTCGCCCAGATCATTTTGAGACGGGTCTCAATCGGGGCACGCTTGGAGATGGGGACGCTTGGTTTGAAGTCGACAGTGTCAAAGAGGCAAGCTTGAAGAGGATAAAGCTGCCGAAGTTGCTAGTACGGGTGATCAGGATGCGAATAATCAAAGAACGCTTGGAGACCCTCCAACGTTGTACGCACGGTCACCTCACCAGCTGGTTCAGGAAGCGTTAAGCTCAGGAGTCGCTCGAAACACTTCTTGGCGCCTGCATCGGTAAACTCCATGTCCACATACGGAAGAACCCACGGTGGCAGGGTGGACGAAGCCGGCACCGTAGGGCGAGTACCAGATAACACTCGGTGAGGCAACGGTTCAACCGACGGTACACCACCACGACGCGGCACCGAAGTGTAAGTTGCCGTAATCATGCGTCCATGTCCAGCATCGAGAGTCCAAATAGGCGGACGAGGAGACACTGGAACAGGAGGAGAAGATTCTGGTGCCGGGGGACTTGCTGGTGCCGGGGAACTTGCTGGTGGCGAAAGAGGCGGACCGGCAACGATAATTGGGGAAGTCATCATCGGCGAAGGATTTGGCCGAGGTGGAGTCGGAGGACGAGCTGGGCCAAGATTACTCCAGTTCCTATTTGAATCTTCAACATCTTCGTCATCGAGTATGCTTGAATGATCGGTGGAGGGCGGAACATCACCGCCACCACTGGGAGCATCAGGGGAGTAATCCACCGAAGGTTCATTGTCATCCACGTCGTCTCCACGATCGTCATCATCATGTCCATCGTCATCAATCTCCATCGAAACGTCGGGCGAAGACACGCTTGGTACATCAGCCGTGGGAACAGTCGGAGCCGACTTCGAAGACACGGAAGCTAGTGGAGCAGCTTCAACAGGGGCAGACCCTGCTGTAGAAATCACTCCCGAGACTTCAACTGCCTTGGACGTCGTGACAGACGCCGAAGCAGACTTGCCTTGGGGGATAGTTTGGTCCGACTCTTCACCTTCATCACTTGAGCCAAACATGAGCCGCATTTCCTCGGCCTCGCGCAGAGCCTCTTCAGCAGCACGTATGTCGGCTGGAGAAGGTGAAATCGTTGAAGCTGGTGACTTGGCCACATCGTGTGGACCCTGAGGCGGGAGCGAAGGCGCGTCAGGAGAGACAGGAACATCGTCGTGATCCTCAGGGTTCACGTCCTTACCCGAAGGCTCTGTAGCAGTTTCTTGAACCGAAGGGACGCTGCCTGGATCAGCAGTCCCCATGTCCACGTCACTCTGGTCGCCGCTGAGGTCGACCACTGCGGGAGTCGAGGAAGACGCTGGTGTAGGAGGTGGCGACCATGAACTTGGAGAAGACGGTACAGACTTGGACCGAGTCTTTATATGACGTCGTGGCGACTTAGCAGGAGAATGAGGACGGGGTTTCTTGCGCTTCTTCTGGGCCGCCTTCTTCCACGCCTTCGGACCGAACAGCGATCGACGAGCCGACTTGGGCGTTGAAGTATCGGCAGGTGGCGCATCACCGAGACCAGCAGCTGCCATCGAAGTACTGGCCTTGTCCGTTGGGATTGGAGCCTTGTCTTCGTCAGAGTCTTCCGACTCGTCGTCTGAATCCTCGCCACCTGGTCTAAGACGCTTATGCGACTTCCCATGGGCCACTTGGTGAGCGGCTTTGGCCAAAGCTGCAGGGAGGGCTTGAGGATCGTCCGAAGACGCGGTGGCAGACTGAATGCGCCGCAAAGCGACTAATGTCTCCTGATCCAAGTCCAGCGCGTCCAGGTCCAGCTCACCCGCAGTCAGACCTATCACGAAGGATTGTGAATGAACGTTAGTTGCTGAACACACGGTGGAAGGAGCGACATTAAGAGCATACCTTCAACAGCCAGACGAAGTACCTCGGGATCCATCCCTGCCAGACTCATGTGTGCACGGAGGGTACGATTTGCTTGAAGGAGGCAAGTGTTACGGTCTTGCTGGTTCTCGAGGACCTTGAGCGTGTCGTTATCAACGTACTTGCCCTGGGCAAGATTTACCAGAAGGAGGTGAAGCTTCCGAGTCTGCTCGGTATTCGCTCCAATAGAAGACTTGTACACCTCGCGTTCGCGAGCCAGCTTCTTTTGCAAAGTACTGATGAAAACGTCCCGAGCTTGGACCTCGCAGTGAAGACGATTCAAATCCTCTGCGTGTCGCTCCATAGTGGCTTGAACACTTGCAAGCATGGCGTCGTTCTTGGCGTTCGAATCGCGGAGAATCTTGACGTTGTGATGTAAGGCTTAAATCTCAGCGTTGGCAGCCTTGAGGAACGTCTCCGCGTTCTCACGGGCCATGATGTGGGGCGCCACCGAACGTACGGCGGCAGCAGCCTCGGACTGAGCAAACCGCAACTGACGCTCCAAGTCGGCAACTCGTTCTGGTAATGCCGACAGCGCGTCAGGAACAGGCTGTATCGCAGCGAGGACATCATCGAAACCAACGGCAGTCTCAAGGCGACGCTGAGTATGTATGTCGCCGTGGAGAGGAGGCGCAACGCTGATCTGCACTTGGTGACGAGCCATTGCAGTCAAGTACGGGATTATCGAGGTCATCATGTGATCGACCGATGCCTCCGTACATTCAGCCAGCATGGCGCGCAGCGAATCTTCGGTGAGTGGTGGCGGACCACCAGCTGGAGCAGGAGGAACAGCAGGAGCCATCTCCGCGGGTTCAGCGACGACGGGGAGTGCTGCAGGAGCTATCACAGGGAGTGAAGAGTCCGGGGCAGCGGGCGCCGGAGTGTCGGTTGATGACGCTGCTGTCGAAGGAAGTGCAGCAGACTGAGGGGCGTTCGAACCCTCGGTCTTGCCCTCCTGAGAAATAAGTCGAGTGACACAAGGTGATGAGTAAGGTACCGATGATTCAGGAGAAGGATGGGCTTACGTACCTCCAGCTGCTCACGTTCGCGACGTCTACAAGGATTGAGACGCTTAAAAGCGTCGGACACGGCTCGATTCAGACGCTTGGACATACGGTGGTGAGATGGTGAATTAAAGAATGAAGAAATGTCACAACGGGCACCAGTACCGTGGCTTCCATTGCGACAGGGGCAGTTGTGGTGTAGTGATTTCTCCGTGGTTGCGGATTATCACCCGTCGACAAAGACGTGACACCGCCCAAGCTGTTCAAGCGACGAACCCTCGGTCGGGTGATGTACGGAGACGCCAAGGTGCAAGGGACTCGACGGCGTCACCTCCGAGTTTTCAACAAGTATCGGATACGGCCCTATGTCACTGAATCCAGGCTGTCCTTATTATTAATAATGGACTGGCCGGATTCGCATTCAGCGGACCATCTACGGTACGAACCCTCAGTGGCGGTTGGGATGAGTTCGCGGAATACTCAGCGACCTTTGGAAGACACGTTAACCGTTTGGGACAGGTCGCGGACCGTTAAAGATGCTCATGCGACAGTGCAGACGACGCTTGGCATGCAAGAAGATCCATAACGGATCATTGTTCACTTGATATTTGTATACTTGATTAGGACTTCTTATTAGGAATAGACCCGAAAGGGTAAGCTTAAATACAGAACAGAATTTCCACTCAAGCACACAGAGCGACGTCCGGCTTCAAGGTAAGCGTCAGGTCAAGCTTGTTTGAGTGTGTTATGCCTGTCGGTGAACTCGAAGCTCTGTAGCGAGGGTTCATCCGGCAAGGCCAAGAGACTTTGTGTATTGGCCGATTATTATCGGGAGGTTTTACGTGACGGCTTATTGTTGCCTATTTGCACGACTGGGAGTGCTTGAATTGCCTCCCTTTTATTTCTTCCAGCCATGTGTTGAACACTCGGTGATCTCGTAAAAGGCTTACCCGTGCCTGGTACCCTTTCGCTGTTGGGACCACGAGGATTCAAAACACCTGCTATCTTTGCTCGTGCTAGTAGCGTGTTCTTATTTTACTGGTTGGCCTATATAAGTAGTTTACAAGGTCCAGCTTGTCCCGGTGCAAGGGCAGAACTGGGGTCTTCAGGTCCGCCCGAACGATCGTTTACTATCCTAGTAGACGTATTGTTGTGGGAACATCCTAACTACATTTGTAGCTAGAGTTCACGTGGGATTTCCAACACCACATAAGCGTTTTTAACGTTGCTCTGGAAGCAACCTAGATAAGAATCTAGATGCATACTTCTCCGGTCCAGAAAAGAATTAACAGGTTTTTCTATAAAAAACCTCGCATGTGTGATTGGTCAATGTCCATGCATTGGCAAAATTGGCGGGAAAATTGTTCATATAAAAAATCGTGCTGACGCTACGTAAGTAGAGCTTCCAAACTAGCTCAACCACGCTTCCGTTGGAGCTGTACGACCGAAATTATCTCCGATTTAAAGAACTGTTAATTCTTTTTCGGACCAGACAAGTATACATGTAGCAAAAACTGCGCGAAGAATCTTGGTAGTACTTGTATTATTAGTATACTAGCCGAGCGCCGCGAAGTTTAGGTTTAGTTCTACTTGTTTTGGCCTTCCCGCCTACGGCGGGATAATTATTTTAAAAACCCGCTGAACCCCTATGTGCCTAAAAAGATTTTTAAATTAATTAATCTGGGGCAGTATCATGCTTACCTGTTTATAAAAAAATTATTCTTATGATCTTGAATTAAAAAATAGATACAATCTCGTTATTATTGTTGGCTATCACTGTATATTCATCTTCATCCTCATAACAAAACCACCGGCACTTCAAATAACATTTATGCAAACGCTACACAATATGTTTAGTTTAGCGTCGCTCGATATGGTGGGGCGTTTCTGAGCCGCTAAGAAACTTAGCTAGCATCAATGCAAAGGATAATAATGGTTTGGCAAGCTTACACTAAAAACCCGCTTGTACTGCCTGTTTAATCTTGTAAGTAGCTAAAGATTGTTCACTTCTCATACCAAACTCAATGAAAGCTAAAAAAGTATTCAAATTTGTACATTTAGCGCTCATTTTGTGCTAATTCAGAATGAGTCATTAGAAACTCTAATCTGTATTAGTTATGATTAAATCATTTTAATAATGCGTTGTTAATGTTGACGGCGGTGTTTTTTATTTGATAGTGTAACAATGATTCCAAGATAGTTAAACGTCATTTAGGTTTAAAGTTTATTAACGTTTCTTTATGGGCTACTTAACCAACTATAATTTTCACCTCTCGTATTGTGTTGTTGTCTTACCGCTCCAGTTAAATCGTATCCTACGCTCTTGTCGGCGACACGTCCGCCCGTTTAGTAGTATCGGAGTTTGCTGTCTAAACAACTCTGGTTTACAGCAGTAACACGTGTGAATTATTTTTGTTCAATCCAAAAGTATCTATCTTTTTGGATCAAGTGACAACGTTTGTTAGCACAGCGTCGTTCTTACGGTCAGTTCTTACGACCAGTTTATGTTGTACAGGTACTACGATTTGGTCGTTCAGTCAGTTACATCATACTCAGATAAATGTACTACTAGCCGGCCGCCGCCGCTACCCGGCGAAGTGGCATGGTTTGTTGGAGATGAGGTGGCCGCAAATTTAGGTGCTTCTTGGGGTCGCGTGATTTGCGAGCGTCGTTCACCCCAGTACGTCGTAGCTTCGTGTGTTTATCCACTTACCATTCCGTTGTCTCATGTGGACCCGTACACTGTCGGGGTTTGGTATGTTTGCGTTACCATGTACTACAGGTTTGGATGTCGTGTTCCTCAAATGCCCCGTGCTCTTTCGTGCTCTTCCTGGCTTCGTGGTTCCCTGCTCACCCGTGGCCCACGCTGCTCAGCGGTTATGCGCGCTCTCTTGTGGGTTCATGCTCTTTAGTACTGCGGCTTTCGTGACTGCTAACTATTTCCTGCTCTCAAACATTTACGTGGGTTGCACCGGTTTCGTGGTACGTAGTCTTTCGTAGTCGTTGGTCTCCCATTGCCAATACTTTATCCGAAGGGTGCTATTCCGTGGTTTGGTGCCTCCACGCGCTCCTGTTGTTCCGATGCCCGTGTATCGTGCTCTCCTGATGAGGCTCCATCGGCCGCGTTATCGCACTATCGTGCAAGCGCAGTGTGGTTCTGTTGTCTATGCATCGTGCTCGCGTAGTGTATATGTTTTGCCTTGCTATCATGCTCTACGATAATACCGTGTTCCACGTTGTGCAATCGTGGTCTCCCGAATCCTTCCCCCGTTATTTCTTGGCTGGTCCGCCGTCCGTGCAATCGAATTTTAATGCGCTATCGTCCTCCGTGGCTCGGGGAGCTCAGGTTCTACACTGGTATCGTTCTTCGCGGCTCGGTGATCTTCCGTCTATAAAATAAAAATTGTGGCTGCATTTTCTCCAATGATTTAGTGGTTCGGCCACCGTCCATGCTATCGTGTTATCTGTGGTGTCGCGGCTGGTCTGTCGTCTGTGTTATCGTTAGTGTCGCGCTCCGTGGATCGGTGAGCTCCTGTTCTACCCAGGCATCGTGCTCCAAAGATTGATGATTTTCCGTTTCTGGCCTCCCGTGGGTTCAGGTTTGGTCGGTTGACTGTGCTCCATATTTAACCTTCCGTGGTACGTACACTCCCGTCATGTTCTTCTTCATTTTAATTTTATGGCTGCGTGCTCTCCCGTGGTTTGTCTATTTCTGAGTAGCTTGTGGCTTTTTGTTGTTTTCGTGCCCATCCGTGCTTCCGCTTCCACCCCAGCGTGTACACTGTCTAGTTAAATATTCTTTCCGTGTTTTCTTGATCTTACCTGAGGTTCGTGTTCTTCAGTGGGCCCGGCGTCAGATCGGGTCGACCAAATGCGCTTTGATGTCAATACGTAACGTGTTGGAAAGGGCGCCAACTCTTCTTATTTCGCCCATTACACGCGGGAATAGAAACTAATTTTCACAACTAAGGAAAAGCAGTTATTTTGACAAGGTGCTGAGTGCTGTCTATGGGGTGGAGGACGCACTAGTCAGATTTGAAAGGCTCCGTACGAATTATTATAAGTAA
>NW_003303213.1:12152-15236 GCF_000142945.1 Phytophthora infestans T30-4 | reverse complement strand
CCCACTGACGGACTTGGGTTGCCTCAAGTACTTCCTCGGTATGGAGATCGATCAAGATGCGGCTTCAGGAAAAGTGTCGGTACGTCAGACCAAGTTTGCGAAGGACATCCTGGAGAAGTTTGGCATGGAGAACAGCTGTTGGAAGTGCAAGATGTGCACGTACATCGACTCCAGAGTAGTATCCTATGTTACGGCATATGGAAGGTTCTAGAAGGATCTAGGCATAGTGATAGGTCTTAGTTAGCGGATGGTTGGTTAGTTCTCACCTCGAGATTGGTAAAGCCACTGACGAGGCCCCGGCGGGGGCCGAAACGCGTCTGGCACGCGTTCAATCCAGTCATTCACATCGACTCGATTCTACATTTCCTACAGGTTATGAGCCCAAACGGCTTGGTATGGGCACTGCGGTGTACGCGGAATACGCGCTGGAGGAGTTCACGCTCAAGTCGTCGCGGAAGCAACGGGCTCCAACGACAGGGGGAGCGGAACATACAAGTGCGCGGTGGACACGCAGTCGCTCTTTGCGTTCGGGAAAAGGACGGCCGAGTTCTGCACAAGGAGGTGGTTTCGAGTGGTGTGAGTGGTGGATCGAAAGAGGTCGATCGAGAAGGGGAGCAACAACAAGCTCAAACAAGGATCAAGGACGGCTACAAGGTGTCAAGGGACGACGTGGTGGTGAACATGAGGGAGCCGGGAAACCTAGCGAACGCGGCAGCAACGGATACGCTGGCCAGCGCGCAGGTGGTAAACCTACAAGAATGTATGCAGTGAAGAGGCTGCAGCTGACAAGCATCATGCGGAGAGCAGCAGAATGGCTGTACGCTCGTGACCAAGACGGCTACGACTTATGTCGTCGAGGGGGAGTGTTGGAAGTGCAAGATGTGCACGTACATCGACTCCAGAGCAGTATCCTATGTTACGGCATATGGAAGGTTCTAGAAGGATCTAGGCATAGTGATAGGACTTAGTTAGCGGATGGTTGGTTAGTTCTCACTTCGAGATTGGTAAAGCCACTGACGAGGCCCCGGCGGGAGACGAAACGCGTCTGGCACGCGTTCAATCCAAGTCATTCACATCTACTCGATTCTACATTTCCTACATTGGTGACGTCGAGACTCGACGCAGTACAAGCGGCTACGCGTTCATGATGAACGGCGGATGCATTAGTTGGAGAAGCAAGAAGCAGCGCACGGTGGCGCTGTCATCGACGGAGGCGGAGTACATGGCGTTAACGGAAGCTACTCAAGAAGCGATCTGGCTCACGGCATTCCTGTGTGAACTCGGCGAAATGAAAAACGAGGACCCTGTCATGATTTTCGAGGACAATCAAGGGTCGATTGCACTGGCCAAATCCCCGAGTTTCACAAGCGCACCAAGCACATCGACATTCGCTACCACTTCGTGCGCGAGAAGGTTGAAGATGGCCAAGTGGAGTTGCAGTACTGCTCGACGAAGGACATGAAGGCGGATATGATGACCAAGCCGATCACCGCGGTGCAGTTCAAAAGTCTTCGCGACAAGCTGAGTATCAAGCCACCAAGTGCGGTCGAGTCGAGTGGGAGTGTTGTCAAGAAGGCGTCTCGTCCAGCTTCGGCATACCAGTAAAACCGGTTTCAAGGGCCTCGCGATGTTTACGGTAAGTCAATTGCGCAAACGGATGTATGCGCAAACAGATGATTGGACAAACAGGATGATTGGACGAGTCCATGATTGGATGCACCAAATGATTGGATGCAGACTAGGACGTAAGACAGAGTGAGCTTCAATAAATCAATCACTTTGCATTTTATCATCTAGTGCACAAACGACCTTCCTTTTGCCCGCTGTCTCTGCCCCAGGATCCGGTTGAAGGCTCGAAAGAAATCAGACATAAGGCCTGGCTCCCGATCATGCCGAATCATCTCACTAGCTCCAAATCTTCGAAAAACGAACTTTTCGTATGATTCGGCAATGATTTGTGCTGTTCTAGACGCACTAGCTTTGGCTATCACGTACCCGGTAAGCAGACCCACCCGGATCAACAATCCGTGTTTCCTTTGAACGACTTGGGTAACGAGGGGATGTGATCCATGGCTATGATTTGGAAAGGGTAAGTCGCTTGGAAATTCCCAGGTGACTCCCCTTCGATTGTGGGCCTGCCCTTGCCTGTCTCACAATCCACACATTCACCGACATATCGTTGTACGCTCTTGAATAGTCCCCTCCAGTGGAAAAATTCCCGGATCCGTTGGTAGGTCAGACCAATACCCTGATGTCCACCTTCTAAACTAGCGTGATAGTGATGTAGGACATCCTGTTATAAGGTTTCCGGCATCACCAGCCTCATCAATCCATCCCGATCTTCGTTGGATTGAGGGTTGCTGGTCTTGGTACTGTGTACCAGCTGTACCCATTAACCGGTCAACCTGAACCGGTCCAATACGATCCCGCTGTGATTATGGTAAGTTGTTTATGCCACCCATGATTGGACGAGTACAGAATGATTGGATGAGTAGAATGATTGGACGACCTAGGTAGTGAGGACTGTGTAAGCCCCGATAAATCAATCACTTTCGAATCTTCCTTCTTCCGCTCAAGTGTCTTTGTGGTGAAGTGCTTTCTCAGAGATAAGAGAATGGGCCTGACGCGGGGTCACTATCCCGAATCAGTGACAATTTCAAGTGATTAGAGAGGATTTGGGTTGGTGGCACGGATGCGAGTTGCCTGTGGTGGATTAGCCATGACGAGCGGCACCCCGTATGGAATGACGATGGATCTGGTATGAGCGATGTACGGGAAGACAAGATCCACCAAGACTTATCTCGGATCCACCCTTACCTGGATTCACTTAGGTGGATATGGGATACACTATCTACCAGTGGATCGAGTGTGGATCCTATGAAGGAATGGTGGTAGGTGTCATCCGAAGGCGGATCTAGTAGCCACGGCTAACGAGGAGTCAAGATCCACCGCGAGTACCCCGTATCCCATACCTCCGCGTTCGGATCCATGGAGGAAGGATCCCGCCTTGAGGGACCTGGATCCAGGGTATAGGGATGATGGATGCAGTGGATCTCGAACTTTCGTGGGACCAAGGAGATCACA
>NW_003303213.1:8020-11966 GCF_000142945.1 Phytophthora infestans T30-4 | reverse complement strand
TCGATGCGACTTCGAGGAGTGTTCCGTGCTGATAAGCTGCCTAACGGACAACGCGCTATTGGTACTAAGTGGGTGTTCAAGATCAAGCGCAAAGCGGACGGATCGATCGAGAAGTACAAGGCACGCCTCGTGGCCAAGGTCTTCAAGCAAAAGTACGGCATCGACTACACTGAGACGTTCTCGCCGGTTGTCAAGTACGTGACGTTGCGCATGGTGATCGCTTTGGCCAAGTACTTTGGCTGGCCGCTAGACCAACTAGACGTGGTGACGGCATTCCTGTACGGCGTGATGAGGGAGATCGTGTTTTGCGTGGTTCCCGAAGGTGTCGAGCTCGACGGTGACTTCGACTGCCTGGAATTCGTGAAGGCCATTAACGGTCTAAAACAAGCTTCGCGCGTGTGGAACGAGACCTTCGACGAGTTCGTATGCTCTATCGGCTTTCAAGTTTCGGCCTTTGATCCGTGCCTCTACATCAAAGTTGTTGATGGCCACTGTGTACTCATACTGGTCTACGTCGACGATGTCCTGGTTACCGGAAGCTCATCCGAGCTGATCTCACGCACGAAGGACGACCTCAAGACACGCTTCGAAATGACTGACAGCGGCAAGTGTGTGTTCTGCCTTGGGTTCGAATTGGTAGACGGTCCAGACGGCAGCGTGACGATGAGCCAACGGCGTTATGTGGATGACATCCTGAAGCGCTTTGGTATTGACGAGTGCAACGCTGTGGTACGTCCGGTGAATATAAGCACTCGACCGGTTCCAAGCGACGCGGCGACCAAGGTACAAGCTCCGTTTCGCGAAGCTGTTGGTGCACTAATGCACCTGATGACCGCGACGCGTCCAGATATTGCGTACGCGGTGAGCTATGTGTCGCGCTTCATGGAGAATCCCCAAGAAGAACACTGGGTTGCGGTCAAGCGCATCTTTCGCTACCTGCAAGGCACCAAGACGCATGGAATCTGCTACAAGCCGGGTAACAACATCGACTTTCGCGGATACTCTGACGCAGACTGGGCTGGTGACCTCGCGGACCGCAAGTCGACTTCCGGCTACACGTTCATGCTGATGGGTGCGCCAGTGAGCTGGGGCAGCAAGAAGCAGTCAAGTGTTTCGCTCTCTACGAGCGAAGCGGAGTACATCGCACTCAGTCTGGCAATTCAAGAAGGCAAGTGGATTCATCGTCTGTTGTGCGAGATATTAGCAGCTGCCAATGAGACTGGACCCGACCTCAAGATCCAAGAAGACAACCAGTCGTGCATCAAGACGACGAAGAATCCTGTGAACCACGGCCGCGCCAAGCACATCGACATCAAGTACCACCACATCCGCGATGAAGTCAAGCGTGGTGAAGTCAAGCTCGAGTATTGCGAGACTTCTGTGATGCTGGCTGACATCATGACGAAGGCGCTCCCAGGGCCTCGTCACATGGACCTAGCAGCTGCTCTCGGCATCCACGCGTGTTCGCATTGAGGGGGCGTATTGAGGGTTGCTGGTCTTGGTACTGTGTACCAGTTGTACCCATTAACCGGTCAACCTGAACCGGTCCAATACGATCCCGCTGTGATTATGGTACGTTGTTTACGCCACCCATGATTGGACGAGTAGAATGATTGGACGAGTACAGAATGATGGATGAGTAGAATGATTGGATGACCCAGGTAGTGAGGACAGTGTAAGCCCCGATAAATCAATCACTTTCGAATCTTCCTTCTTCCGCTCAAGTGCCTTCACTCCGGTCTCCGCACCAAGTGCAGAAGTCACTCCGCTCAGCCCCAACCTTCGTTCCAACACCTCTACACCGTTAACAGAACTTTCGGTGGCCGACGGGAACAAGGCGGCTATCAAGGGTGTGGGGACCATCGTGGAAAGAGTGGTCCTGCCCAACGGCGCCGAGCGCGAGATCGAGATCAAGAACGCGCTCTATGTGCCTAACATGAGCAAGAATCTGCTTTCCGTACCGCCGATCAACAAGAACGGAAAGTTCCAAGTGGTGTTCGATGGCACCGAGATGCACATCGCACGCAAGGACTCGAATCAAGTGGTGGCATCGGCGGATCTCGTAGATGGACTCTACTGGCTTCGCATGCCTCTTCGATCAGCAAATGCGGCGACAACTGGAAGGACGGTCGACCTGCATGCGCGTATGGGTCACGCTCCAGTCGAGGTGCTTCGCAAAATGGTCGACAACAAGATGATCAAGGACGCGAAAGCACCTTCCAAGCCTAGCGGACCAAGTCTGTGTCGCGGCTGCCAGCAAGGCAAGATGGTCTAAAAACCATTCCCTAGCAACCGTGACAAGCGTCGTTACGACACCTTCGAGTTGCTTCACTTCGACATTTGCGGACCCATGGAGAAAGCCTCGCTTGGTGGTAGCAAGTATTTGCTACTGATCGTGGACGAAGCCAGCGGATGCATGAAGGGTTTCTGTCTGCGTGCCAAATCAGAAAGCGAAGACTGCATCAAGACGTACATCACGAAGGTGCAGAAGCAGTTTGGCAAGAAGGTCAAGTTCGTGCGACACGACGGAGCTCGTGAATTTGCGACCAACTCGCTCAAAGATTTCTACGAAGACGAAGGCATCGAGCAACAAACCACGGTTCCGTATGCGCACCAGACTAACGGCACGGCAGAGCGGGCCATCCGCACCATCGTCACGATCGGCCGCAGCATGCTGCACCATGCCAAGATGGACAAGTGTTTCTGGGGTGAAGCGGCGATGACGGCCATCTACGTGAAGAACCGCCTGCCGTCACCAAAGATCGAGTGCAAGACTCCGTTCGAGATTGTGTACAAGTCCGCGCCGAGTGTGAAACACATGTCTCGGCTGTCGAGCTTTCATCTTAGCTCCGAAGGAGAAACGGCTCAAGTGGGATCCGAAGGCTCGCGCCGGATTGTTCCTGGGCTACGAAGAAGTATCCATGGCGTATCGACTTTATGACATCGAGGCGGGGCAGGTGGTTATCAGTCGCGATGTCAACTTCGATGAATCGACCTTTGACTTTCAGAGCCAATTATTGAGGGTTGCTGGTCTTGGTACTGTGTACCAGCTGTACCCATTAACCGGTCAGCCTGAACCGGTCCAATACGATCCCGCTGTGATTATGGTAAGTTCTTTATACCACCCATGATTGGACGAGTAGAATGATTGGACGAGTACAAAATGATTGGATGAGTAGAATGATTGGATGACCTAGGTAGTGAGGACTGTGTAAGCCCCGATCAATCAATCACTTTCGAATCTTCCTTCTTCCGCTCAAGTGTCTTTACTCCGGTCCCCGCACCAAGTGCAGAAGTCACTCCGGTTCAGCCCCCAAGGCTTCGTCCCCACTCTCTCTACATTCATTAAACAGGTTAAGAGAACCCAAACACCGCGTTCCTTTGCCCCAGGACGCTCCACCCAAAGGTCACCATCGACAAGTTCAACGGTGACACCTACGCGACGTGGAGCCGCTACATGCGTGGCGTGTCTTCTGACCAAGTCGGTATGGCACGTAGTGAACCGGGAAACGACGCCGAGCTTCACGGACATCCGGACCAAGAACGACTACGTCAAGGCGAGCAACATTGTGTTCGGACTGATGTTGCTTCACATGAACGCGGACTACCATCACGTGGTTGATGACTGCGAGGAAGCGTGGGGGCGCGTGGACGCGCTTGAAGACGCTGTATGATGGGTCGCAGAAGGCTGGTCGCATCTACCTGAAGCGCCAACTCTTTCAGCATGGAGATGTCGGAAGGCGGCAATGTCTTGCATCATTGCAACGAGGTCCTCAACATCAGCGCCAAGCTCAGCAGCATCGGCGCCAAGATGGAGGACGAGGACGTGGCGATCTGCTTACTGCGAAGACAACCCAAGAACTACGAGAACATAATGCCGAACTCATAGGTCTCATTTTAACGCCATTTGGCTTTGCATTTCAAAGTGCTAACACTGCATCAATTC
>NW_003303213.1:0-7442 GCF_000142945.1 Phytophthora infestans T30-4 | reverse complement strand
CCAGATCCTACAACCTAGTGAGCTTTTCCTTTACTTGTGCAGATCCGACAGGTTAACCGAATTTACTACTTGGTCGGTTACACCCTAGGGGCTCTCAACTCTCAAGATCCCGTCACAGGAGGCGGCAAGTACGACTTAAAGGACAACACAAAGGCAAGGGAACACACCCGCAAGGCAACCCTACGGCCAGATCCACGATCTAGGCCCCGGATCCATAAGCTCGAATATTTGCTTAGGATACGGAACCATCCACGGACGCAGAGTGAAGATTTTCCACTGCTGCTCCACCCCATCCCCACGTCTCGCCAAGACACTCAAGCTTCACCACTTGAACTCTTCGGAAGTTACCGAGAGAGCAAGATCCCGCCCTACCGACGGGTACACAAGGTGAGGAAAGTTCAGCAGAACACGGATCATCGGGGGACCCCCTCCGTTAGTCGGTGTCTGGGCGCAGTTGGTAAGTTGGATCTGGCAATCTCGCAGATTTTGCTGATCCCGCTACACCACACGACACCTTTGAGTTGCTTCACTTCGACATTTGCGGACCCATGGAGAAAGCCTCGCTTGGTGGCAGCAAGTATTTGCTACTGATCGTGGACGAAGCCAGCGGATGCATGAAGGGTTTCTGTCTGCGTGCCAAATCAGAAAGCGAAGACTGCATCAAGACGTACATCACGAAGGTGCAGAAGCAGTTTGGCAAGAAGGTCAAGCTCGTGCGACACGACGGAGCTCGTGAATTTGCGACCAACTCGCTCAAAGATTTCTACGAAGACGAAGGCATCGAGCAACGAACCACGGTTCCGTATGCGCACCAGACTAACGGCACGGCAGAGCGGGCCATCCGCACCATCGTCACGATCGGCCGCAGCATGCTGCACCATGCCAAGATGGACAAGTGTTTCTGGGGTGAAGCGGCGATGACGGCCATCTACGTGAAGAACCGCCTGCCGTCACCAAAGATCGAGTGCAAGACTCCGTTCGAGATTGTGTACAAGTCCGCGCCGAGTGTGAAACACATGCGCGTCTTCGGCTATCGAGCTTTCATCTTAGCTCCGAAGGAGAAACGGCTCAAGTGGGATCCGAAGGCTCGCGCCGGATTGTTCCTGGGCTACGAAGAAGTATCCATGGCGTATCGACTTTATGACATCGAGGCGGGGCAGGTGGTTATCAGTCGCGATGTCAACTTCGATGAATCGACCTTTGGACTTTCAGAGCCAATTATTGAGGGTTGCTGGTCTTGGTACTGTGTACCAGCTGTACCCATTAACCGGTCAACCTGAACCGGTATAATACGATCCCGCTGTGATTATGGTAAGTTGTTTATGCCACCCATGATTGGACGAGTACAGAATGATTGGATGAGTAGAATGATTGGATGACCTAGGTAGTGAGGACTGTGTAAGCCCCGATCAATCAATCACTTTCGAATCTTCCTTCTTCCGCTCCAGTGTCTTTACTCCGGTCCCCGCACCAAGCGCAGAAGTCACTCCGTTCAGCCCCAAGCTTCGTCCCAACTCCTCTACATCATTAACAGGTTATGAGCCCAAGCACCGTGTCCTTTGCCCATGACGCCTCAGCCAAGGTCACCATCGACAAGTTCAACGGTGACAACTACGCGACGTGGAACCGCTACATGCGTGGCGTGTCTCTGACCAAGTCGGTATGGCACGTAGTGAACCGGGAAACGACGCCGAGCTTCACGGATATCCGGACCAAGGACGACTACGTCAAGGCGAGCAACATTGCGTTCGGACTGATGTTGCTCCACATGAACGCGGACTACCATCACGTGGTTGATAACTGCGAGGAAGCGTGGGGCGCGTGGACGCGCTTGAAGACGCTGTATGATGGGTCGCAGAAGGCTGGTCGCATCTACCTGAAGCGCCAACTCTTCAGCATGGAGATGTCGGAAGGCGGCAATGTCTTGCATCATTGCAACGAGGTCCTCAACATCAGCGCCAAGATCAGCAGCATCGGCGCCAAGATGGAGGACGAGGACGTGGCGACCTTCTTACTGCGAAGTCTCCCCAAGAGCTACGAGAACGTCGTGCTCAATCTGGAGATGAGCAACGCAGAGCTGCGGTCGCAAGACGTTGTGAAAGTGCTCACAAACGAGCACATCAAGCGACAAGGTGAGAAGACGGCGACGGTGAAGACTGAAAACGCGGCCAAGGCGTTCAACACCGACCGAGAGTCTCGCCGATGCACGTACTGCGGGAAATTGGGGCACATGATTGACAAGTGCTGGACCAAGCAGAAGGATGAGGGTCGAGGTGCTCGACGCGGCGGCAACGGCCGTGGACGCGGAGCTAACAACATTCAGTGGCGAAACGACGGCGACGACGACTACGACTACGATCGAGTAGCGTTCGCGGTTTCCCTGGAATGTGGAGTATCGACGAACAAGAATGTGTCTGGAATGTGGGCGGTCGACAGTGGTGCCACACACCACATCTGTAACGACAAGTCCAAGTTCGCCAATCTCATCGAGCGCGATGAAGGCGAACTTTCCGTGGCCGACGGGAACAAGGCGGCTATCAAGGGTGTGGGGACCATCGTGGAAACAGTGGTCCTGCCCAACGGCGCCGAGCGCGAGATCGAGATCAAGAACGCGCTCTATGTGCCTAACATGAGCAAGAATCTGCTTTCCGTACCGCCGATCAACAAGAACGGAAAGTTCCAAGTGGTGTTCGATGGCACCGAGATGCACATCGCACGCAAGGACTCGAATCAAGTGGTGGCATCGGCGGATCTCGTAGATGGACTCTACTGGCTTCGCACGCCTCTTCGATCAGCAAATGCGGCGACAACTGGAAGGACGGTCGACCTGCATGCGCGTATGGGTCACGCTCCAGTCGAGGTGCTTCGCAAGATGGTCGACAACAAGATGATCAAGGACGCGAAAGCACCTTTCAAGCCTAGCGGACCAAGTCTGTGTCGCGGCTGCCAGCAAGGCAAGATGGTCCAAAAACCATTCCCTAGCAACCGTGACAAGCGTCGTTACGACACCTTCGAGTTGCTTCACTTCGACATTTGCGGACCCATGGAGAAAGCCTCGCTTGGTGGCAGCAAGTATTTGCTACTGATCGTGGACGAAGCCAGCGGATGCATGAAGGGTTTCTGTCTGCGTGCCAAATCAGAAAGCGAAGACTGCATCAAGACGTACATCACGAAGGTGCAGAAGCAGTTTGGCAAGAAGGTCAAGTTCGTGCGACACGACGGAGCTCGTGAATTTGCGACCAACTCGCTCAAAGATTTCTACGAAGACGAAGGCATCGAGCAACAAACCACGGTTCCGTATGCGCACCAGACTAACGGCACGGCAGAGCGGGCCATCCGCACCATCGTCACGATCGGCCGCAGCATGCTGCACCATGCCAAGATGGACAAGTGTTTCTGGGGTGAAGCGGCGATGACGGCCATCTACGTGAAGAACCGCCTGCCGTCACCAAAGATCGAGTGCAAGACTCCGTTCGAGATTGTGTACAAGTCCGCGCCGAGTGTGAAACACATGCGCGTCTTCGGCTATCGAGCTTTCATCTTAGCTCCGAAGGAGAAACGGCTCAAGTGGGATCCGAAGGCTCGCGCCGGATTGTTCCTGGGCTACGAAGAAGTATCCATGGCGTATCGACTTTATGACATCGAAGCGGGGGCAGGTGGTTATCAGTCGCGATGTCAACTTCGATGAATCGACCTTTGACTTTCAGAGCCAATTATTGAGGGTTGCTGGTCTTGGTACTGTGTACCAGCTGTACCCATTAACCGGTCAACCTGAACCGGTCCAATACGATCCCGCTGTGATTATGGTAAGTTCTTTATACCACCCATGATTGGACGAGTAGAATGATTGGACGAGTACAAAATGATTGGATGAGTAGAATGATTGGATGACCTAGGTAGTGAGGACTGTGTAAGCCCCGATCAATCAATCACTTTCGAATCTTCCTTCTTCCGCTCAAGTGTCTTTACTCCGGTCCCCGCACCAAGTGCAGAAGTCACTCCGTTCAGCCCCAAGCTTCGTCCCAACTCCTCTACATCATTAACAGGTTATGAGCCCAAGCACCGTGTCCTTTGCCCATGACGCCTCAGCCAAGGTCACCATCGACAAGTTCAACGGTGACAACTACGCGACGTGGAACCGCTACATGCGTGGCGTGTCTCTGACCAAGTCGGTATGGCACGTAGTGAACCGGGAAACGACGCCGAGCTTCACGGACATCCGGACCAAGAACGACTACGTCAAGGCGAGCAACATTGTGTTCGGACTGATGTTGCTCCACATGAACGCGGACTACCATCACGTGGTTGATGACTGCGAGGAAGCGTGGGGCGCGTGGACGCGCTTGAAGACGCTGTATGATGGGTCGCAGAAGGCTGGTCGCATCTACCTGAAGCGCCAACTCTTCAGCATGGAGATGTCGGAAGGCGGCAATGTCTTGCATCATTGCAACGAGGTCCTCAACATCAGCGCCAAGCTCAGCAGCATCGGCGCCAAGATGGAGGACGAGGACGTGGCGATCTGCTTACTGCGAAGTCTCCCCAAGAGCTACGAGAACGTCGTGCTCAATCTGGAGATGAGCAACGCAGAGCTGCGGTCGCAAGACGTTGTGAAAGTGCTCACAAACGAGCACATCAAGCGACAAGGTGAGAAGACGGCGACGGTGAAAACTGAAAACGCGGCCAAGGCGTTCAACACCGACCGAGAGTCTCGCCAATGCACGTACTGCGGGAAATTGGGGCACATGATTGACAAGTGCTGGACCAAGCAGAAGGATGAGGGTCGAGGTGCTCGACGCGGCGGCAACGGCCGTGGACGCGGAGCTAGCAACATTCAGTGGCGAAACGACGGCGACGACGACTACGACTACGATCGAGTAGCGTTCGCGGTTTCCCTGGAATGTGGAGTATCGACGAACAAGAATGTGTCTGGAATGTGGGCGGTCGACAGTGGTGCCACACACCACATCTGTAACGACAAGTTCAAGTTCGGTAATCTCATCGAGCGCGATGAAGGCGAACTCTCGGTGGCCGACGGGAACAAGGCGGCTATCAAGGGTGTGGGGACCATCGTGGAAAGAGTGGTCCTGCCCAACGGCGCCGAGCGCGAGATCGAGATCAAGAACGCGCTCTATGTGCCTAACATGAGCAAGAATCTGCTTTCAGTACCGCAGATCAACAAGAACGGAAAGTTCCAAGTGGTGTTCGATGGCACCGAGATGCACATCGCACGCAAGGCCTCAAATCAAGTGGTGGCATTGGCGGATCTCGTAGATGGACTCTACTGGCTTCGCACGCCTCTTCGATCAGCAAATGCGGCGACAGCTGGAAGGACGGTCGACCTGCATGCGCGTATGGGTCACGCTCCAGTCGAGGTGCTTCGCAAGATGGTCGACAACAAGATGATCAAGGACGCGAAAGCACCTTCCAAGCCTAGCGGACCAAGTCTGTGTCGCGGCTGCCAGCAAGGCAAGATGGTCCAAAAACCATTCCCTAGCAACCGTGACAAGCGTCGTTACGACACCTTCGAGTTGCTTCACTTCGACATTTGCGGACCCATGGAGAAAGCCTCGCTTGGTGGCAGCAAGTATTTGCTACTGATCGTGGACGAAGCCAGCGGATGCATGAAGGGTTTCTGTCTGCGTGCCAAATCAGAAAGCGAAGACTGCATCAAGACGTACATCACGAAGGTGCAGAAGCAGTTTGGCAAGAAGGTCAAGTTCGTGCGACACGACGGAGCTCGTGAATTTGCGACCAACTCGCTCAAAGATTTCTACGAAGACGAAGGCATCGAGCAACAAACCACGGTTCCGTATGCGCACCGGACTAACGGCACGGCAGAGCGGGCCATCCGCACCATCGTCACGATCGGCCGCAGCATGCTGCACCATGCCAAGATGGACAAGTGTTTCTGGGGTGAAGCGGCGATGACGGCCATCTACGTGAAGAACCGCCTGCCGTCACCAAAGATCGAGTGCAAGACTCCGTTCGAGATTGTGTACAAGTCCGCGCCGAGTGTGAAACACATGTCTCGGCTGTCGAGCTTTCATCTTAGCTCCGAAGGAGAAACGGCTCAAGTGGGATCCGAAGGCTCGCGCCGGATTGTTCCTGGGCTACGAAGAAGTATCCATGGCGTATCGACTTTATGACATCGAAGCGGGGGCAGGTGGTTATCAGTCGCGATGTCAGCTTCGATGAATCGACCTTTGACTTTCAGAGCCAATTATTGAGGGTTGCTGGTCTTGGTACTGTGTACCAGCTGTACCCATTAACCGGTCAGCCTGAACCGGTCCAATACGATCCCGCTGTGATTATGGTAAGTTGTTTATGCCACCCATGATTGGACGAGTAGAATGATTGGACGAGTACAGAATGATTGGATGAGTAGAATGATTGGATGCCCTAGGTAGTGAGGACTGTGTAAGCCCCGATCAATCAATCACTTTCGAATCTTCCTTCTTCCGCTCCAGTGTCTTTACTCCGGTCCCCGCACCAAGCGCAGAAGTCACTCCGTTCAGCCCAAGCTTCGTCCCAACTCCTCTACACCATTAACAGGTTATGAGCCCAAGCACCGTGTCCTTTGCCCATGACGCCTCAGCCAAGGTCACCATCGACAAGTTCAACGGTGACAACTACGCGACGTGGAACCGCTACATGCGTGGCGTGTCTCTGACCAAGTCGGTATGGCACGTAGTGAACCGGGAAACGACGCCGAGCTTCACGGATATCCGGACCAAGGACGACTACGTCAAGGCGAGCAACATTGCGTTCGGACTGATGTTGCTCCACATGAACGCGGACTACCATCACGTGGTTGATACCTGCGAGGAAGCGTGGGGCGCGTGGACGCGCTTGAAGACGCTGTATGGTGGGTCGCAGAAGGCTGGTCGCATCTACCTGAAGCGCCAACTCTTCAGCATGGAGATGTCGGAAGGCGGCAATGTCTTGCATCATTGCAACGAGGTCCTCAACATCAGCGCCAAGCTCAGCAGCATCGGAGCCAAGATGGAGGACGAGGACGTGGCGATCTGCTTACTGCGAAGTCTCCCCAAGAGCTACGAGTACATGGTACCAGGTGCTCTAGGAGCCAGTCAGGGCATGGCTACTCAGCTCCACTACAGGTAACCTCTAGTTTGTGAAGAACCCAAGCTAAGCTTACGTATAAATGTATCAGTCTTACATCTACTATATCAAGTAGCAAACCGTTCCCACTGAGGCCGGGAACACGTGGACTAACGCTCACTCGGGTAGTAAATACCCTTAAGCACTTCCTCTGTGCAACCCCGTCACATATTTGGACTCCCCGCAAAATTTCACAGTAGAGTGGCCAATAAAAGAAAAGGTATAAAGTTGACAACAATAATTGACTACAATAAGTACATGAATCGAAAGCTACTAGCTTGAAAAGTGAGTTTTATTGCTAAGGATCAGTGAGGAAGATATTT
>NW_003303212.1:5182-14543 GCF_000142945.1 Phytophthora infestans T30-4 | reverse complement strand
CCATGTAGTGCTTGACGGCCGACCTTTGTAGAGTGCCGAGTATGCATACGGAGTTGGTGCTGGGCGTTAGAAGGCGGACGTCCCTCACTCAAAAAATGGTGCTTCTGAGGACCAAAATAACACGAACAACCAGTCCTTGCGGCGCTGCACACTGCCTTACACGGGTTTGGACAAAAGCTGCGTCAGTACGTGTGTCGGTATTAAACGTGGTTTGCCCATCCCGAGGGCTGTGCAAAGTACTTACCGAATTACCTTAGCTATGCATTACACCCAATCTGCAGTGCAGAGACCAGAAATTGCGTGTCCCGGCTATCGGTATCTTCGAACAAACAGTCTATTTAAATTTAAGCAAGTTCACGAAAATGATCATGTACAAATGTTTTTGCAATCTGGTCGAGCTCGGGAGGGCAAATTTGACCCTGGCGGGTCTTAGCTCGAAGGGCTAAGCGATGGCGGCCTTTAAACAGGCTCTGCCAACTCCAGGATGCCGTGAACGCGTGGATACCGGCTTCGTTAGCTTCTGTGAGTGCCTGCAACCTTAGCATCATTGGTGTGACTGGCACCCCTTCGTCCCGTAGGTCCCCGACCCAGCGAACAAGTTTCAACTCTACTGAGTAAGGTAGAGCGGTAGCTACACCACTACAACGTGCCTTCATCTTCTTGGCTTCTTTAGGGACTGTACACGCAGCGACGATCTTGTGAAGAGATCGACGCCATGAATAAATGAGGATACGGCGGCAATTAAATTTGCTAGCTGGTAAATCAGGGTAGAACTTGTGAATTGCGGACGCAATACTACCGTTCTTGTCTAGATACTCTAGTACCCTCAGCTTGTGAGAAGTAGTGTACACCGTAATGGTGTTCGTTGGTGCTTGGCGGCCCTTGCCACCAGGTAGGCGAGGCCTCCCCTTTGGGCGTTTTCGTTGCGTTGGACTCATCTGCGGCTTTGAGAAGTGAGACCAGTACTAGATAATGTAGGCAAATTACTGGTTGTCAAGTCGTGTAATTGATAACTAAGGATGCACGGCTTCTTTTCTCACTCAGCGTTTGGCGGCTTCTGATTGGCCACATTGAAGTGTAATTGATAACAAAGAGTAATTCATAACTAAGGTTATTCGGTAAGATCAAAGCACAAGACTGGGAATGCCAGACCAGCTAGTAGTGGAGAAGCTAATCCGGTGTAGGCTACGCTGTAGCTCAGCTACAGCGTATTAATAGCCTACACCGGATCAGCTTCTCCGCAGCCACATACGGAGGAAGAGCCACGAACTTGTCGCGGTACTGCTGAGAATCCCCGTGGCTAGAGTTAGCCGCAAGTGACGAACTTGACATCTACTGTACTTTTACTCGCAACTTGCTGTGTGTAAAGGCTGCAGTACAATAGAGCAGACTGTTTGGGCTGTGTTCGCGGGCTAAGGTCGTCATTCCAGCACTTCCCAGCTTTTCCTATTGGCTGTTGCGTCGTTATCGTCCTTGGTCTGCCCGTCAATGTCTGCGGCACATTGCGTAGCTTCGTACGTACAAAGCGTCTGTTAGGAAATTAATGTTATTTTTTCTTAATAAACGTGCCATCTTCTTTTGCCTCTAGCGTATGGATAGCGCTGGGTGCTCATCCCTATCGCGCTGTCCATAAATGCATGTTTAGTGCCTTCGCAGCTTAGCAGGCGACCCTGACATCAACAAGGTTGCCTTGTACCGGTATAATAGGAAGGCTCACGTGGTGCAATGCCTTTTAAAGGCGAGACAAGCCCAGAGTACTACCTGTACGCTACCAACATATCCCAGCCCAGACAGAACCTTTGACAGGCTGCACGTTAATGCTGAACGCGTCCCCAACCGGTTACGACAGCCATCCACTTGTCGCTTGCCTGGTCGGCTACCATGCGCCATACACATTGCAAGCTAGAGGTTAGCTCTGTTTACCACCCCTGTCACTCATTATTAATAATAGTCGAACTGCCAGAGAGGAAGCAAAGGCTTGTGCGGTCAAACGCAAGCTTCTAACGGTCTTGTTCCGGTAGTGACGCGCTCTATAAGGCAGCAATACCGATATTAGAGAACGCCTTACTGACACCATACAGTATGGCCATGGCACAAGAAATCTGTGTCAGCACCGTAGAAGCTGCTCTCCACACAACAGTGCGTGTCAGCACAGTACTCAGCACAGTACAAGCGGACAATACGGGAAGCACGCAAAAAGGGTGCCTGGAGGTGAAACTGGGCCAGCGGAGACCAGCCCTCTGCAGTGTGACCCACATCATTCCCCGAAAAGCGACCAAGCATGCCTTCACGGGTGAGCTGGCGAGAGATCGCCGTAGATGTAGACGGCGCTGAAGCCGAGACGGTGGTCGCGAACCTGAAGCCCTTTGACATTCATAAGTCCCAAGCGATGGCGTGTGCAATCTGTCCAGGCGGCGACCACAAGATGCGGTATCGACTGGTAGAATGCAGTTCAGCGTTCTGCACCGACGCGAGCCCCGTGAGGTGCACATGGAGGGAAAAGATGCTGACGTGCTTGGAGTCTGAGCGGGCCTCCGTCTTCGAGTTCGGAGAGCACACATCGGCCTCCTCATCCTTACCAATCCCAGTGCGCAAGAAGCTGACCCAGGTCCAGAAGGGGTTTTGCCGGGACTTGGTCCAGAACCACCTGCGACCCATGCGGATAAGACACGCGATGGTACGCAAATTTGCCACCCCACTGGGAGGAACTACCAGCGCTGAAGACGGTGCAAAACTTCGTGAATCACTACGCCCCGACGCAGATGGAAAACCACGACCGCGTCCAGGACTTGACGAAGTGGGTCCGCGAGCACGCCTACGACGCCTCGAAGTCCATGACGGAGCCCGTCACGTTCACGTGGGATCTGGACAACGCTGGATTGCCCCTTATCGGCAACGGCTCGGACCACAAACCGTTCCTAGTTGGGATTACTACAAAAGCACTGATGCTACGGCTACTGGTCCCGCCTGAGAGCTTCATACTCCACCTGGATGGAACCTACAAGACGAACCAGATGGACTACCCCGTGTTGGTAGTCGGGGTCTCAGACCGCTCTCGCAGATTTCACTTGGTGGCTATGTTTGTGATGTCACAAGAAACTGAGCCAATGTTCCAGGCAGCGCTGCTATCCCTACGACGCCTATACTTGTGGATCACAGGAAACCATTTGACCGTTCAGTACGCGATGGCTGACGGCGATAGAGCTCAGTTCAATGCTCTCGCATCAGTCTTTGGGGACAACCCGCGATTTTGCTTCCTGATGTGCTTCTTCCATGTGACGAAGCACGTCCAGGAGCGGGTCAAGCTTCTATTCTCGGACGCACAAGCTCGTGTGCTTAGAGAAGTATACGACTTGCACTTTGCGAGAGACAAAGGGCACTATATGGAGATGCTGCGCTGTATTCTGGATCGCTGGATGGCTGACCAGACCCTAATTTCGTTTGCTCAGTACTTCTACGGGCAGTGGGTCATTAGACCGTTCAGGACTGTGGCTGCCCCTCCACCACTGCGGGGAGCTCTGACAGCTCTCCACAGTACTCACCCAGTACGTCTCCGATATCGAGATCCGTGGTCGTGTACACGCCGAGCCCCACCCGTCCAGTATCGAACAGCTTCAGCGAGCTATGAGTGCGAGGTGCATTACTGCAGATGGCGCCCAGTTTGCAGTATTGGGGCATGCAGAAGGACGCCGATGCCACGTTCGTGCAGGTATCCCAAAAGCAGTCACCGAAGCAGTTGCACGAGTCGTAGCTCCCAATATCTGGAAACTTCACCCCGTTGCGTTTGCACGTGGTGATCCTCTCGATCTCTGCTGGCCAGGCTACAGTCTTACATAGAGTTCGGGACTGCTTCTGTTCAGGATCCGAATACGTAGACCGCTTATTGCGCAGGATATCTAACTCCTTCTTGATCTCGGGGCTGTTCTGCAGCTGATTAAACTTCGCCGCCTTGACGGTCTTCGCGTGGTAAATCATAGAGCCGCTCCTCGTCACCGCACATTTTGCCAGGTTTCTGCGTTTTCTAGACCTTGGAACTAGCCACTGCGCCCTTTTCGTCTTCGGCTGGTGGCGGATCTTGGCGCGGGCGTGTCGGTTAGGTATCGACTGGACGGACACAGCAGAGTCGGAGTCGGGTGTTAGAAGGTCAATTGTCTTTCTCACCGCTGACGTTCCAGAGTCCTCCTCACATGGAGAATTATCACCGAATACCGTAGACCCTCCTGCATATAACGAATCCGGAGTAGAGACTCGCGGTGGGGTGCTTGGTGGCACGACGTGGCTTTGGTTTGTCTGTATGATCGGGGAGCTGCTTGCGCTGCTCGGTGGCGTTTCCGGCACGATCTCCTCGGGTACATGTTCACGTTCTCCACGAACGGCCTCGTATGCCGCTGCGACAGCCGCTTGTAGGGCACTATTCAGCACACTGGACCTCGTTGGAGCGGAAAAAGTTCCTGGGACCAACTCAAGCGTCCGAACCTTACGCCACTTTGTCTTGACGCGTGACAGGGGGTTGCCGAGGCAGTCTCTCACCTTCTTGACCATCATGTCCGTCGGTATCGGTTCCTCAGTGCTTACAGTGACGGGGAAGTCCACGTCGTCACCGCCGTCGACACAGGTGACGACGGCGCGACGATACCCTCGGTGGTCGCCGCAGACAAAGGCACGGGAGAAATACTCTATCGTGTCCCCAGCGTGGAGCGCCTCCGGTGGCAGCTCCGACGCGCTGAGACCCGGCATCGCCCTGTGGTGTGCGCTGGACGGCGCTGGCTGGTCAGGACCCTGGGGCTGCTGGGGCTTTCTGGACAATGAAGAAAGCCACTCAAAGATCCACTGGTGCCACACTTCGTAGTCACATTAGTGTCACAAATGCCAACCATGATGCACGTTGCCTGCTCATCCATCTCCTGTGCAAGGCTGTGCGCAGCCGAGCACCAGGTTGCCCTATTGTGGGTGATGGGCTACGGTGTTATTCAGATTCTAACCTGTGTTTGTTATATTCCCTCCCCATATTAATACAGAAATCTGCCTGAATAAGGATCGGGGTTTCAACTAATAACCTCGCAATTTTTATAGTCGGGAAAGATTTAGGGAGATGGGATAGTGATGGGCATGGTACTGACAAAACAATCCAGGCACTGACTTTGATTTCGTTTTAAAAAATGGCGCGCAGCAGGTGATCCTCCTTCGCTTCAAGCCCTACGAGCCGAACTTCATTCCTACATTCAAGCTCACTAGCCGACTGCATTCTCAGCACCCCCATGTCCTCCAATCGTCCCTGCCTCACAAGGTAGCCATCCTCAAGAAGGCTGCTCGCTCATCTAGTCTGTCGTACAATGAGCTAGCTGAGTGGGCGGTTCAAGAGTTTGGGCTTCCGACGGCCCCCGGCAAACGACAATATGCCGTTTGCTCAAATCAAGTGCTGTGCTGCGCGGACGGCCTGTGGAGAAGGCTGTACGCAAGAAGGCGCAGCCCCTAAGTCACGTTCTCCTCGACGAAAACGTCGTTGAGTTCGTACTTCTCGCTGAAGTGGAAGGTGTGTGTCGAACTGGCGCAATGATCATACAACATGCTCGTGAGCTCATTCTGAAGCTCCGAATCCCGCCACGTCAACGCCCCCGGCTGGGGCCATCATGGCTTCGCCGTTCCCAAGAGCGTTACGGCTTTCATTGGCATCGTTCTTTTGGGGAGTCTGATGCTGTCCAGTTGGACGCTTGCAAGAAATATATTGAGCGTCTAAGGCAACTTATCAGCTCCTTCCGGATTTGGGATGTTTTTAACATGGACGAGAGCGCGTTTTTTTACAATGCCGTACCACGGGGCTCTATTTGTAAAAGTTCAGCACCTGCCTTGAAGCAAAGCAAGGCAAGGCTGACGATGACCGTCTGCACGAATGCAGATGGTTCCGAAAAGCTGAAGCTGCCTATTCTTTACCTGGGAACGGCAGCTAAGCCGCGGTGGTTTGACAAAAAGCCCTCCTCCCTACACTACTTCGGGGCTGGATGACGAGCTGGATGTACCAACAGTGGCTGGTGGCGCTGGATGAGAGAATGTAAGCCCACAATCGCAATATTCTACTATTGGTAGATAACGCTTCGCCTCACCATGAGGTTGGTCTGTCTCTAAGCAACGTCCGTGTTGAGAAGCTACCCCCGAACACCACCGCCAAGATCCAGCCGCTGGATCAGGGGATCATCAATAGCATTAAACGCTACGTCTTATCACAAAAAATGATGTTCGCATTGGATCGCCTAGGCGAAGGCCTCGACAACCCGTACAACGTCGACCAGCTAACTGCACTGCTCTGGTGCGAGGCTGCATGGTCTAAAGTTAGCGCTTCTACGATTCAGCACTGCTGGAATCATCCAAAAGTCGAAACTTCAATTTATCCTAACTTAATTCAATACATGCACATCATAGTTTGTTTTTAGCGAGGCATTGTCAGCTTATGCAATCTCTTTCTTAATTTATATCAGGCGTTCCCTATTCAGGCAGATTTCTGTACAGGTCAGCTCGGTAGGCTGGCTACACGTATTACCATATGCGCTCGCTAGGCTAGAAGTATTGGTACCGGTACCATGCATCTCTGCTGTAATTTTTCATGCCTGGGTTGGAATTTCACATGTCAATTGATGGACCAACCGAATTTGCGCTTTGATTCACGATAAAAAAGCTTTTTTTGCTTTGTGACCGTAATCATCGGACACACCTTTCAAACAGTACACGTACTGGACCGCCATCCCGGCCCGGGATAGCGGACCTCCCGGCAAACACTTCGCCCAAGACATGTAGGTATCCTGTAAGCTTCGTCAAACGTCTTCGCACTGCAAAGTTCGCAGCAATGCCATCAAACGATGATTCGAACGGGATTTGATTCAAGGATGACGGCCACCACTGGCCCAGTGGCCACTGAGCTTTTTCCAAAAAAAGCAGCTTTTTCTTAGCCCCCTTTCTTCCCTCTTTGCACTTGCAGCAAGCAGAGCCTCTTTTCAGCGCCTACAATTTGAAAGGAAACTGTACATGTACAGTAGACTGGCTGTTGGCCATGCACCCCAACCCTGCCACTCGCTGGCACTGCCACTGGCAGTGCACTGCAAGCGAGTGCAAGTTGTCACGTGACGAGGCTGCCTGCGCATTGGCCATTCCAATCTTCAGTTTCCGCCTCGACAGCGCAAACAAAGCAACTGAAGATATCAGACAAAAGCAAGTCTCACGAACTCGTAGAGTACTGTACTGTAGGTCTCCCCCAGTGGACCACTGAGTTGCGCGATTGGAATCAGCTTTTGTTAAGCAGCTTAAGTGCCAATTCGTCCGGAAGGTAATAGCTTCTTATATATTACATGTAGCCTTGCTCGAAACAGGTCTGCAAACTCTGGGGCGCAAACGTCAGGCTCGATCATTTACCGTGCTGCACGAGCGGGTTCGTGACTCCAGGGTTGTCCGCGAAAGCCGGGGCGAGCGGCGAATAAAATGCAAGCCGTCCGCTTTCTTGCCTCGCGTCCGGCAACAGGTGCCTTTCCCGCACAGAGCAAATAATCCTGAGCGTCGGAAATACGGCACGAAAACTCTGTGAGGACTCTTACCAGTACCTACATACATGTACTACAAAGAGAGCATTTAATTGCACTCGAAAACTGTGCTCGCAAAAGATGAAGGCAGATACTCTCCGCGCGAGCAACATTACATGTATATGCCTTAACACTGTTCATTCAAGTCATTTTTTAAGCTTGCAATGGAAGGCGGTGGTCGTCGGGCCCGCAAGGTGTTCTCAAGTAGGACCACGCTCTGTCGAGTTTCCTCCCGCTTAAGTGTTTCAAAGGACTCCTCTCCCATCTTGCTCGCTTAGTGCTGTTAATTTTGCGACTTATTTTATGGATAACGGACGATACTTAATCAAGGAGACATCTGTTGAACTTCAGTTCACCGCTCCATGGGATTGGCTGGCCCTTCTCGCCATCATCCACAGAAACCATTTTCGTCCGATCGTGTCGGAGTTGCGTGATTTGTGCTGGAACCAATCAGCGTTTTTAGCACTGATTTCTACCAATGGTCGATCGGATCCGCCCATACTGCTTTTTATATCTGTTCTTTTGCCTTCCCTTCCAAAGATGTGCTTTTTTCCACGGGCGACCTTGCCGACCACCATTTTGAAATCCTCTGCGGAAAAAGGACTCCTCGGCTTGGGCGCGATCAAAGCTACTTGCAGTGGGCGAGCGGCATCGTTGAATCGACCGACGATCTTCCATCTGTCTCCAAGTCTCTCACCACCGTGACAAACTGCTTCGTGCCTCGTTGTTGCACTTTGCACTCGAGACATTGCACTACCATCTGAATATTGCCGAAACCAGTCGAAGCAAGTGCCACGCACATTTCGACCAGTGTCGTTTCGCGACTAGAGCTACGACTGACTGCTTGGTGTTGGACCATAGCCTTCCAGTCGTTTTCGTACCTTCATTCTGCTTCGTGGCGAGTCGTTCCTAATTTGGATCGCAATAGCGCCGACCGATAGAGAACGCTAAAGATCGCAAAACTCATCCGATGAAGAACCCCGTAAGTCCCATCGAGGAGAGCAAGACGGCCATGTGCCTGTCCCCACAAGAGAAACTAAAGAGCGCGGCAGTACAGCGCAACAAGCGTTCGCATGCTGCAGGTGTGCTGGCCCGGTGCCGGTGACGCGAAGAAGGCACGTCTGGACGACATGTTCAAGAACGAGTTCGAAAGTCGACCTGGACGGATGGATCAGTGACGACTACGTGCGTGCAATGGACTTTGACGACCGACTCAATCAGGATATCGACTGGGTGGGCCACGACGATATGGACCTGGCGCTGAGCATGGACGCTCTGGCGCAGGACCACACGACTAGCGACGACGTCAACGACTTCTCTTCGTTCCTGCGCGGCGGCTTGGCCTTCGAGGACCCCGCGGACATGGCTTCGACCTTCGGTTAGTTCTTTGCTCTTTCTGTTTGATGTTGCTCTTTGCAATGCAAACCGAAATCGACACGCGATCATGGCGTGCCTAGTGGCTGAGACGAATACGTGCTCATCCTTTGCCCGTTTGATGCGTTGATTGCGCCTATAGTTGATCCGGCCTACATCCACTTGGAGTCGAGCACCACCAAGGACGCCGAGAAGCTCCTCATGAGCTTCGACACCATGAACTTTAAGTGAGCATCACGCTGTCACCAGTGGTGTCACCAAAACAGGAACTTGTTGACCACCGTGTCACCGCTGGTAATCGAAGTCATTTTGGCGCAGTCGTAGCGTGTCGGGTTGACAACTCACTGGTCACCGGTTCGATGTCGCCGGTGGTTTCGTGTTTTCATTCTTGCTCTGACCAGTCGTGTCAGTGTTCGCCGCGA
>NW_003303212.1:0-5082 GCF_000142945.1 Phytophthora infestans T30-4 | reverse complement strand
GGTTCTCACAGTTGCGATCTCGCAGGAAAAAAAACATTACGCCGGGAGGTACGTGCTCCGTTATTCAAGGGGGGCGCTTCTTTTGTCGCTTCCTCGCAGCAAACCTCGGGGGACTTTATAGTCTTGGCACGGCTTCGCGCAGTGCGTCACCACCGGGCTCGCTGTGTGCTGGGTACGCGTCTCCTACCTCTGTCCCCGGCGTGATGGCTCCACCGACCATGACGCCGGCAGCCAAACCCCAGGTGTCGGCTGTGCCTCGAGTGACTGCAACGTGTGCAAAGCAGCAGACCCCAGTATCCAAACCCGCGCCAGTACCGACAACACCGGCAACCAACGCAGCAGCATTACCATTCGCCCGTATGATCGCGAGCGTGTGACGTAGTTGTGTGTTTGAGGTCGGATGTATGACAAGCTTCGCAATGGGGCGAGACTAAGTATGATATGATAGTGTAGACAAAAGCTGGTTTTGGCGCAGTGTGGCCGAAGCTAAAGACATCGCGGACGAAAGGAATATAACACCAATCGCAGAGGTGAAAACACACCCAGCGCAGCGCGGCATTTGCCGTCTGCAGCACTGCCAGCGGTTGACGCACCAACGAGCCGCGAGCCCTGTATCGAGGCAGCGAGCCGGGCTAAGCCCTCAACCATGCGATGGTTCGTGCACCAGCACGCACACACAACCACCGAAACGTGTGATGCCCATCGGGTGTCATTGGTTAGAGAGAGCCACAAAGAGAGCCGTTCTCGTCAGTGCCGACTTGCATTTCCGGTGGTCTCTGCTCGATGCACCTTGCTGGGTACGGTAAAGAAGGATCCTTGAAGCATGCAAAGAAAACACTTTTCCAGCCCATTTTCCAGTGGTGACACGTCCCGACGCAACGCACAACAAAGACACGCAATGTCGGCTCGTAGTATTTAACAGAACCAAGCACTCTTCTCATCTGATTTTCACAAAAAGCGCTTTCTTCAGCACTTTTCTGAGATGTGGCAGCAATAAAAATGTGACGGGACTGCACCGATTAATAAAAGTTGCTTTTCCAAGCACCTTGACATGAATTCGGTGAGGACGCACACAGCGATACGCGCGTTTAACACGTCGACTGCGGAGATGTTGTTGACAATGATATTTCACTCGGGTGTATTCAGCTGCTAGCGGCAAGTGACGTTAAATGGGCTCAAGTTTGCTCAACCGATTTCCGACATCATGTCGAGCGGTATAGTTTATCGGCCTGTACTGCTGCGCTTTGTTCACTGTCATTCCTATCATGGCATGCTCAACGATCTTAACCAGCAACAAAGCAAAACCATTTCAAAATACCTACTTCTTTCGAAATTGATCAGGGTGTTTCAAACATCCTTGGGAATTCCAATGGAATCCTCCATTAAAAAGCCCTTGCTCGAATGTACATAGGTAGATCACTGATCCAGTCCGACGGCAGTGTCCACTCAATTGACACAGGCAAAGCGATCATGACTAAAAGAGATAAAAATACTTTTTTACAGATGGAAATCGTCAAATCACAGAGAGGACGTTGTTTTCACAGAGCGCATGGAAAGGTACCCTGTCTTCTCAAATCACATATGGAAATCAATGATGAATTAGAATTTGGAGAAAGAGGACATTAACAAACTTCCCATTTTAATTATTTATATACTATTAATATTACATATTTTGTCAACTTCGTAAATTCCAGGCAGAACTATTAATTCCAGCATCTCTAATCCACACGGGCAACTACAAATACAGAAAATGTATTAGATTAAAAGATTTGTACTGGGTCTCACTATGCTAGCTGTAACGCGCGTATATCTGCCGGCAGAATTGTACTTGCTGCCACTATACTACTGACTACAGGCAGATTGCTACTTGGTGTCAGTATACTAGTCAAAGTGTCCGTCAAAGGTGCCGGCAAATTTGTACTGGGTCTCACTATGCTAGCTGTAACGCGCGTATATCTGCCGGCAGAATTGTACTTGCTGCCACTATACTACTGACTACAGGCAGATTGCTACTTGGTGTCCAGTATACCAGTCAAAGTGTCCGTCAAAGGTGCCGGGCAAATTTGTACTGGGTCTCACTATGCTAGCTGTAACGCGCGTATATCTGCCGGCAGAATTGTACTTGCTGCCACTATACTACTGACTACAGGCAGATTGCTACTTGGTGTCAGTATACTAGTCAAAGTGTCCGTCAAAGGTGCCGGCAGATTTGTACTGGGTCTCACTATGCTAGCTGTAACGCGCGTATATCTGCCGGCAGAATTGTACTTGCTGCCACTATACTACTGACTACAGGCAGATTGCTACTTGGTGTCAGTATACCAGTCAAAGTGTCCGTCAAAGGTGCCGGCAGATTTGTACTGGGTCTCACTATGCTAGCTGTAACGCGCGTATATCTGCCGGCAGAATTGTACTTGCTGCCACTATACTACTGACTACAGGCAGATTGCTACTTGGTGTCAGTATACCAGTCAAAGTGTCCGTCAAAGGTGCCGGCAGATTTGTACTGGGTCTCACTATGCTAGCTGTAACGCGCGTATATCTGCCGGCAGAATTGTACTTGCTGCCACTATACTACTGACTACAGGCAGATTGCTACTTGGTGTCAGTATACTAGTCAAAGTGTCCGTCAAAGGTGCCGGCAGATTTGTACTGGGTCTCACTATGCTAGCTAATACGCGCGTATATCTGCCGGCAGAATTGTACTTGCTGCCACTATACTACTGACTACAGGCAGATTGCTACTTGGTGTCAGTATACCAGTCAAAGTGTCCGTCAAAGGTGCCGGCAGATTTGTACTGGGTCTCACTATGCTAGCTGTAACGCGCGTATGTCTGCCGGCAGAATTGTACTTGCTGCCACTATACTACTGACTACAGGCAGATTGCTACTTGGTGTCAGCATAATACTCATCAAAGTGTCCCGTCAAAGGGGGCCGGCAAATTTGTACTGGGGTCTCACCATGCTAGCTTAAAAAAGCGCGTTAAATCTGGCGGCCAAAATGTTAATTGCTGCCCATAAAACTAATGGAATCAAGGGCCAAATGCCTATCTGGGTGGTCCGTAAAATACATCCCAAATGTTCCCTTCCAAGGTGCCGGCCGAATTTGTACTGGGTCTCACTATGCTAGCTGTAACGCGCGTATATCTGCCGGCAGAAATGTACTTGCTGCCACTATACTACTGACTACAGGCAGATTGCTACTTGGTGTCAGTATACCAGTCAAAGTGTCCGTCAAAGGTGCCGGCAGATTTGTACTGGGTCTCACTATGCTAGCTGTAACGCGCGTATATCTGCCGGCAGAATTGTACTTGCTGCCACTATACTACTGACTACAGGCAGATTGCTACTTGGTGTCAGTATACCAGTCAAAGTGTCCGTCAAAGGTGCCGGCAGATTTGTACTGGGTCTCACTATGCTAGCTGTAACGCGCGTATATCTGCCGGCAGAATTGTACTTGCTGCCACTATACTACTGACTACAGGCAGATTGCTACTTGGTGTCAGTATACTAGTCAAAGTGTCCGTCAAAGGTGCCGGCAGATTTGTACTGGGTCTCACTATGCTAGCTAATACGCGCGTATATCTGCCGGCAGAATTGTACTTGCTGCCACTATACTACTGACTACAGGCAGATTGCTACTTGGTGTCAGTATACTAGTCAAAGTGTCCGTCAAAGGTGCCGGCAGATTTGTACTGGGTCTCACTATTCTAGCTACAGTGCGTGTATATCTGCCGGCAGAATTGTACTTGCTGCCACTATACTACTGACTACAGGCAGATTGCTACTTGGTGTCAGTATACCAGTCAAAGTGTCCGTCAAAGGTGCCGGCAGATTTGTACTGGGTCTCACTATGCTAGCTGTAACGCGCGTATATCTGCCGGCAGAATTGTACTTGCTGCCACTATACTACTGACTACAGGCAGATTGCTACTTGGTGTCAGTATACTAGTCAAAGTGTCCGTCAAAGGTGCCGGCAGATTTGTACTGGGTTTCACTATGCTAGCTGTAACGGGCGTATATATGCCGGCAGAATTGTACTTGCTGCCACTATACTACTGACTACAGGCAGATTGCTACTTGGTGTCAGTATACTAGTCAAAGTGTCCGTCAAAGGTGCCGGCAGATTTGTACTGGGTCTCACTATTCTAGCTACAGTGCGCGTATATCTGCCGGCAGAATTGTACAACCTATAAGTACACTAATAGATGTTCCATGTACTCATGCTATCTTGAATGCACTATCAATAGCAATCTATGAGGATGAATGATCTTCCTTTAGATTTACCACATTATCGAATTTACCTCAGAGATCTCAATACAAAGACCGGAATTATGTTTGTTCATGAAGCAGTTTGGAAGTTCGCAGAGACGGATGGCAATCGTTACGCTAAACTGCAAGCCTCATCGCGGAAACTGTTAACAGGCGCACCTCTTAAAATCGCCGATTCGAAATGGCTAGTAGGACGAGGGGGTACCCGCTTACGTGAGGCCTGGCTATCACTCCCTCCGTTTTTTGTGGGGTCTCTTATCCGGAAAGGTTTCTCTACGGGCGGATCTTTCTTCGAGCAAAATACCTAGTGTGTCTTTAACAGCCATGAGATGAACACATGAGCCCAGTTTGAACATAGTTCTACAATCGCAAAGTCCGTTCTCAGCTGTCACAATCCATCCCAAAGTACACTGTTCTTCAGCTTCAAGTTCCTGGTCAGTTGTGGTTTCAATCTCTTCATCAGTTGTTTTCTTTTTTCGAGTATCGGTAGGAGCTCCTTTTAGTTGTTGAACACGAAATTCTCCCATACTGTGCCCCGATTCCAGAAGAAAAGCAATTTTCATGCGAGCTGAACTAGTAATGGTTAAAAGGCGCTCTCTCTTTAATTTTCTGAAGTCTCTAATAATGTGGGGTGCTGCCCGTGTCGATGTCGCAAAAGTAGCTGTCAATATTGATCTTGCCTGGCTCACTTTAAGTAACTCCATGAAAAGAGGGTTTAAATGAAGCAATCTGCGCATAGAATGAGTGTTTTTCAATTGGCGATTGAAGTTTGCACACGGATCGATAGATTTTTCGATTCGAGGCCTTAGA
>NW_003303211.1:41691-44557 GCF_000142945.1 Phytophthora infestans T30-4 | reverse complement strand
CTTTTGAATTGCGAATTGAATTGCTCTTCTTGTGTATTAAACACAATTTTCTAATAGTGACTAGACATTAGTTTTTATAAGTGAATAGGGCTACAAAAACCATTATTAGCTGCGAACTTAAGTGTACTGGTTTTTTGTTCAATAACTGTCTGGAAATATGTACTGGATCGGTAGCTATATCCCAGCGTTATTTGTACAGACTGGAAGAAAACAGTACAAAGTGGAACTTCCTCGTGCTCCAGCACGTAGTACGGCTCTGTCTTCGTCCGACACCTCATTCTGCAATCTGCTCGCACTCTCTCATTTCGACTCAAGTGCCCTAGCTGTTGACCCAAACGACAACAAAATGCGCCTCACATGCATCCTTGCAGTGCTAGTCGCGGTCACTTTCCACGCCACTGGTAATGCCAATTCTGCGGTTGCGGGCAAGGCTTCGAATGAATATGGTGTTGACATGATCACCACGACCGACGTGCAGGACCCGCGTTTACTGCGTCGTGTCGGAAACGACGAAGGCGGGATCGTGGAAGAGAGAGCCAAAGGCTTCAAAGAAAAATTGAAAGCTGTAGTGGAAAAAATCACGCCCAAGAAAAGCTTGGAAAAACTAAAGGAGACTGTCATATCAACACCCGATTGGGCGAAGATTGTAAAGCACAAGACCGATGAGGCAATGAGACTGGGTTATAAATAAATAAAAAAAATCGCAAAATAAGCTCGTGGTGGGACACAGACTGGTTGGTATGTTTTGTGCCAGGTAACGAAGTACGAAGGAAAAGCGTGTCAAGGTTCGACCTGCAGTGTGATGTGATTCGCTTATCCAGTTAACAACGCAAACATTGATGCGACCTTGCTTGCTTTACTTTTCTTGCTTCAGTTTTATCGTAGGATTGGGGGGCCACTGCATTGTGTGTTATATGACGGATAGTTCAAGAAGTTGCGCGGTGCACGAAACAGCTCTGAAATGTTATTGTGGTTTAATTTAATCAACCACTGTCTGATATGGAAGTAGTATATATTGTTAACTGTTAGTGGTCACTTCAAACATGTTAGTTTTCAAAAGTGAATCATTAGCGCTATCTAGCTCGCCCGTAGTTATTGTCCTTCTCATTTAGTTCTGTGTAACCTGTTTACTCATGAGTGTGCGCTGTGCTTAAAGAATGTTTCCCTGAGGAAAAACAGCCAGAGCGATATTTTTTTTGGTCCCCCCCACACACCGGGGGAAAAATAAAAAGAGGCAAAAAATTCCACTTTTTAGAGAGAGAGAGAAAATTTTCTCCCTCTGCGCCTGGGGGAGAAAAAAAATTCTTTTTTATTAAAAATATTTTTGGCGAGCGTCTCGCCCCCCCAAATAAACCCATTTTCTGAAGAGGGGGTTTTCTCTTTTTTAAAAGCGGGAAACCCAGCCCGGGGCCCAGTGGGTACTGTGCCACCAACTTAGCTGTGACAAGCAAGACTGCATTCAAGGATCTTCGACCTTTAAAACAATAATTGTGACGGGCTCACACAGCACCTAGCGCTAGAGAAAATTATGCGCTAAAGGAAAGTAGCTTCTGAGAGTATACAAACTATCCGTGAACGGCAGCTCACAGGTCCCCTGAGCGAAGTGGCCAATTTAAGGTAAGTTATAATCGAGATACCGGTATATTTAAAGGTAGACTAAGCTTGAGTTTAATTTACAAACTATAAGTCACCTATAGAAAAGCAATGTCATCAGCCAATGGTTGACCTCGGACGACCCTGTTACCATGTACCAGATATCCTCGAAGTATGACGTGTCACCCTTCATGTAAACTAGGGGTGGAGCTACGTCCCCTGCTACATCTCTTTTTCCACCTCAGTTCGCATTTACGGAATAAACCGAACCAATAAATGTACGTCACAAACTTTCATTTTTAAAGTCGAAATATATCGGCTTGGTTGCGCGAGCGCTCACTTCACAGTTAGAGCCTCGAGCAGCGGTTGAGCGCCCTTCTTCTTGGTCTCCACATCGACCGTTATCATACCCCGTGACACTGCAAAAAGCGGTGCGAATACATGCTCCAAGGCTCCTGCAGGAAATACGCAAGCCAAGAGCGCTAAGCCTCACGGCAAGGACTCTGCACACCAGGAGGCTACTAAGGTGGCCTCGGAGGCGATCGGCTCAGCGCGGCTGTGAGCAAGCATGCGAGCAAGCGCCGCATCCCGTCACCTTCGGTCTCCCCAGACAACCGTCCAAATCCTCGGTTCGACGAACGTGAGTTCAACTCGGGCAGTGAGGACGAGGCCAAGAGCGGGAGCACTCACCATGCTCCTGTGGACTCCGTGGGAGGGCACACCCCAGTGCCTAGCGAGAGCAATGACGACAGCGTGCAGTCGCTACCTAGTGATCACGGTGATCACAGTACCACTACGTCTTTATGCTCTGAGCGTCCTGCCATCAAGGCTAAGGACACTCCCATAGCTGGCGACGACGAAGAGGAGAAACCTCGCAAACATCTCTCGCTTGCCGAGGGTCTTGCGCGTGCTAAGGCCACTCACGCCGAGGGCGCCAAACCCTCTGAGAAGCGTACAACTTCGAAGTCTTCACTCCATGAGGAGAACGAGAAAGGGTACTCCTATCGGAACATCTTTGGTTCCTCGGATGAGAGAGCGAATGGAGGAGGATGAGGAAAAGGTGCGTTTTCTGGATCCCCGGAAGATCACTGTGGGTAGTAGAACACACAATACCGTCAGATATGGTTTCCTCACAAACAATACAAATCGCCAGTTAGGCGGCCGTTGTATGGCCTGCAGAGGGGGTCCCTCGGGGTCGACCCTCCGGACAGCGAGGGGTCGTTCCCTCGGTCCGACAACAAGTCAAAACTCCAAGTTCCCAAGTTGGTCGGAT
>NW_003303211.1:32755-35503 GCF_000142945.1 Phytophthora infestans T30-4 | reverse complement strand
GGCCCGACCTTGACTCGCTCCCAATAAACGAACCAGGCCTGGTCCTCCTTCTTGGAACAAAGGAATTCGAGAGATTCCATCTCCTCGTTCGCGCCGACTCCATCTCCGCCAAGGGATGGATAGGGGAATGCATTCCTTCTCCCTTCCTGGCTCAGGGACATCGGTGTGCTTCTCGAGCTCGTCGTGCTTTCTCTCGCACTTGGAGCTCAGCTGCTAGCTGTAGGGCAAACTTGCTGTTGTATGTTCGCTTCTCGGCGCCACTCGATCGCAACCGCAGAGTTGGCCGAGCGTCCCTTTTCAATGTCGTATTTGAGCTCGTCATAGCTTTGAGGGTAGACTTGGCATCCCAGCCATGTACCAGATAGAAAGGGGTTTCTCGACGAGTCGAGTCTCTTGAGTTGTTAAAAGCGTGTACCATTTTCTCGGCGTTGTCATCCCAGTCGGTCTGAAGCGGGTCTTCCACGTAGACCCGTAAAGGCTGAACCATTGTCTTGACTGGCCTCTCTTGTTGACCGTTGGCTTGTGGTCGGTAACTCAGCGTAGACCTTGATCTCGACTGCATCATCTCGGAGTACGTTTGGAATACTTCACTCATAAACCTTGGATCTCGGTCGTGCCGTATCAGAGACGGAGCCCCAAACTGCCTGAAGACGCATTCTTCAAGCACCTTGACCACTACGAGTGCTCCGGTGTCATTTATAGCCTTAGCGATAACAAACGCCGTGAAGTGGTCCCTGGAACAACAGCAGTGCAGTATTGCCCCGCTAAGTTCGAGGAAGGGGAATCACGAAATCCATTGACACAACTTGGAATGGGTGGTCTGACACCACATTTCCCGGCAAGTAACCTCTCAACTGTGGCTTGCTCTTACTGGTACTGCAGTCTTCGCAGGCTCTAACATGTTTCACCACGTCGGCGTAAAGACCAATCCAGTAGTAGTCGGCTTTGGCTCGGTGATAAGCTCTGATGATTCCTTGATACCCCCTTCGATCGAGTTGTGACAGGTATGAAGTATCGCGTCGACCACAGTTGACGGAATCACCAATCTCAACGCGAGTTTCGGTTCGCCGAGTTCACCTTGTCGGCGCGTCTCATCTCGGCGGTATAACAGGCCGTCTTCGCTGAGTACAAAGACTTCTGCGACTTTGCCGGTATTCTGAGCTCGACGGTGTGTAAGGTCCTCAAATTCACCTCTCAGGTACGCCTTCAGATCGGCCCACCTGGGTTCTTCGTCTTGTGCCTTCACGGTTCGTCTTCTCTGCTCAGTCTGTACTGTCACTGGATCAATGTCGTTGGCATTCTGAGCCGTCTGGGCTGACTCCATTTGCGACCCTGTTTCAACATTCGAGGTCGTGCGGTTAGTCCGCCGAGTCAACGCCCTGCTGACTTGTTCGATTTCATCTCTACTGCTTTCAAACGCGGATTCTTCAGGATTTGTTGATATAGCTCCATGACCCTGACTTCCTCCTCTTGCTCTAGCCGAGTCTTCATCCAGCTCATCCTCAAAGTGAGCTCGGCGTACTCGGCTACGAGTGACTGCCGTGACAATCGGGGTTTCCACTGGGTTGTCTATGGCGTACCGCACTTCGGCTACTCGTTTAATCGTTCTCAGTTCTGCTTTTCTATCCGTCCCGAGGATTACTCGTCCGGCTTATGCTTCGAGTGCTTCTGTAGCGAGATAATCAACCGCTGCGTTATTGTGTCGCGCTATGTGTCGATACCGGACCGAGTTGAGTCGCTCTGTGAGATCCTTGTGTCGTGCTAACTCCACCTGCAACGCCCCCTTCTTGCATGATATCACCCCCATAAATTGCTGGATTGCAAGCCGGGAGTCTCCCACGATAATTAAGTCAGTTATCCCTCGGTCAATCCCCGCCGAGACTCCATTGTTCATGCCGGTATACTCAGCGATGTTGACCGTGGTGGACTACAGGTAAGCACTCGCAGCGATCTCAACGTCCCAGCTCGGAAGGCGCGATAGGATCCACGAACAACTTCCATACCCGCCGTACTTAGCTGTCTTCGCTGAGCCATCAAATGACAGTACACATCTCGCGAAGTCGGCTGGCTGGTATTCGATCGTATTGCAGCTCCGGGTCCATTCTAACTGTCGCCGAGTTCTTGTAGGGAGGCGCAAGGTGCTTCAAGGAATCGTCGAGTCCGATAAACGGGGTTATCGACGACTGGAGCAACTGGGCGAAGTCTACGTCTCGTTCACGTACTCGCTTCTCCTTCAAAACGTGGGGCGACAACATAACTGCGAAACTTACTGCGCGGCCGTACAGCGACTTTGACTTAAACACTCATTCCAGCGTTGAGAAACGGGTGTAGACGTGTAGCGTCTTCCCCGCCAAGATAGTATAGCACACTTTCAGTACTTGTAACAGCGCGACCACTTCTTTCTCAGCGGGATGATAGCCGATTTCCTTCTCCTTTAGTACGCGCCCGCAGAAGCGAACTGGGTGCAGCTTGTCGTCGTGCGGCTGCATCATAATACTGCTCAGTGCCCAGTCATTACACAACATTATGTGGACTTCTTTCGCCGAGTCGAAATGGCGAAGAATTGGAGCTTCTGCTTCCCGTTTTTTGAGCTCGGCGAATGACGCTTTTGCTGACGTCAAGTCACCCCCAGGACCAACGTCCGTGTCCTTTAGTTGATAGACTATAGCTCCATAAACAGCCAAGTTCTAGATGAATCGGCCGTAATAGTTAAGTGCGCCGAGGAAGGCTTGTATTTACTTCTTGATT
>NW_003303211.1:28918-31567 GCF_000142945.1 Phytophthora infestans T30-4 | reverse complement strand
TGAAGGTGCGTGTCCTTGAACGTCGATATCGCACAATGCTCCGTACGCTGGAGGCGGTAGGGCATTACCACTTGAAATCATTATCCCTTCGTGCTTTTGCAGCTTTGCCACCAACCTAGCCGACTGTGCTGGCGTATGACTACCTGACTTGACGTTTGGAGCACCATAGTCGAGTTCTGTAGGCTCAACTTCAGTGAGGTCGGGAAGGAAAGCCAGCTCGTGAGCGTAGTCAGTCAACTCCAGATCTGTCTTACTCCGCTCAAAGATATCGGTCTTACTGTCGTCCTCATCATCCTCTTTCTCGTCGTCGGTCGCAGCTATAGCCACGTAGCGCTGTCTTAGCGTTTCTGTTGGGTCTCTCGTCGAGTTGCATTCATCATCTTCAGCTTGTTCTAGACCGTAGCCAATTCCGCCGGGGTCGAACACCGTCGCCGCTGAGTTCGTTACTCCGATCTCTGTTACAGCACCTCCCAACCGTGATACCTCTGATAAATCATAGTTGTCGGCCACCTCAGGGCCCGTATTCGCTGAGATCACTATGATGGCCGATCTGACTTCTGCGTGTTCAAACTTGTCTCCGAGGTAGATGGTATCATCTTCATGCCGTCTAACCACATCCGAACCGGTTTCAGCCTCCATAGTCTCCAACGCTGAGTCCGCCGTAGCTGGGTCGTCGTTGGGCTATATTCCTTCAGGTAGTAATACCTTCCGACTATCATAGTCCTTTGTCGCGTCGGAGTGCTGATCCGCTGAGTTGGCTGCGACGGCAGAACTAACTTCCGTGCGTGCAAACGCGTCTCCGGGATAGCTGACATCCTGACGGCATGCTATGGCCACGTCCCGATCACTCTCAGTGTTTAGATCCGCTGACGCCGAGTCCACCGCCGCCGACTGGATAATGCAGGCTTTTGGCGTACCCATCGCTGAGTTCACCACGGCTGCAGAACTTAACCCATCGACTCCATATTTAGCTCGTGCCTCACTTCGTCACTGTGGTTACTTTTATTCACCGTCCAGCTCAGGCCTTCACTGTTAGCCTCAACATCTCTTGAAAGTAATACCTCCAGCTTGGAATTAGCAGTCGTCACGCTAGGGCGCTGTACCGCTGAGTCTGCTACGACGGCAGGGCAGACATCCACGCGTCCACACTCGCCCCTCGCGTAGTCGGTCGTCCTATGGCACATCGGAACAGCTCCTAAGTCATTTCTTGCGGCTGGTTCTCCGAGCGCCGAGTTCGCCGTCACCACATGGTGAATCCCAGCACTTATAGTGGTCAGGGTGCTCACAGCTGAGTTCATCTCGCCCACAATACTTGGTCTAATGACTCCAAACTTGACTCGGTTGTCAATAACGGGTTGGGCGTCACGTAGGACGTGTTCCGAGCGTTCTTCAGGGTCTCCTTCCGTTATAGCTGAGTCTTCAGTCGCCGGTACGTCTTCCTTGGCCCCTACTGCACTTGTTCCTTTAACCGCTGAGCTCGTGCTGACGTCAGAAATGGCGTCATCGTCTTCAAACTTGGGCAGATGATAGGAGTCATCTTGGCCATCGCGTAGCACCGGCGTACGATCCGCTCGGACGTCTTCCAGCTTGAACGCTGAGTTTATAGCCGGGTCATCCCTTGTCACCCCTGAAGTCGATATGACGTCTGTGGTGTTGGAAATCCCACGTGAACTCTAGCTACAAATGTAGTTAGGATGTTCCCACAACAATACGTCTACTAGGATAGTAAACGATCGTTCGGGCGGACCTGAAGACCCCAGTTCTGCCCTTGCACCGGGACAAACTGGACCTTGTAAACTATTTATATAGGCCAACCAGTAAAAATAAGAACACGAGCAAAGCTAGCAGGTGTTTTGAATCCTCGTGGTCCCAACAGCGGAAGGGTACCAGGCACGGGTAAGCCTTTTACGAGATCACCGAGTGTTCAACACTCGGCTGGAAGAAATAAAAGGGAGGCAATTAAAGCACTCCCAGTCGTGCAAATAGGCAACAATAAGCCGTCACGTAAAACCTCCCGATAGTAATCGGCCAAAATACACAGTCTCTTGGCCTTGCCGGATGAACCCTCGCTACAGATCTTCGAATTCACCGACAGGCATAACACACTCAAACAAGCTTGACCAGACGCTTACCTTGAAGCCGGACGTCGCTCTGTGTGCTTAATTGGAAATTGTGTTCTGTATTTAAGCTTACCCTTTCGGGTCTATTCCTAATAAGAAGTGCTAATCAAGTATACAAATATCAAGTGAACAATGATCCCGTTATGGATCTTCTTGCATGCCAAGCGTCGTCTGCACTGTCGCATGAGCATCTTTACTCGGTCCGCGCCCTGTCCCCGACGGTGAGCGTGTCTTCCTATGCTAGCGAGAGGTGCTGTGAACTCAGCGCACATCCCGCTCACAGTTGGGGCGGGGATCCGTCTTCTCTGTAATTTGTATAAAAGGCCCAGATCTAATTAGAGCTAGAGCTAACCATTGTGGTGGAATTCTGTAGTGATTTCTCTCCTGTAGCGGATTAGGCCCGTCGACAAATCCGTGACACCGCGCAAGTTGTTCAAGCGACGAGACCTCGGTCGGGTGATGTACGGAGCCGCCAAGGTGCAAGGGACTCGAGGGCGTCGATCCGAGTATCAACAAGTATCGGATACGG
>NW_003303211.1:24283-27416 GCF_000142945.1 Phytophthora infestans T30-4 | reverse complement strand
CTGTCCTAATCACTTCCGGCGTTTAGATTCGCTGGCCGCAAAGTCCTCCCGCCTCCGACTGGATAATGAAGGACGTTTGCGTACCCATCGCTGAGTCTACCACGGCTGCACAAATTAACCCCATCGACTCCCAGACTCGGCTCGTGTCTCACCTTTCATCACTGTGGCTACTGGGTATTCGCCGTCCCAGCTCAGTCCTTCACTGTTAACCTCAAACATCTCTTGCAAGTAATACCTCCAGCTTGCAATTTGCAGTCGTCACGCTAGGGCGCTGTACCGCTGAGTCTGCTACGACGGCAGGACAGACATCCACGCGTCCACACCCGTCCCTCGCGTAGTCGGCGGTCCTATGGCACACCGGAACAGATCCCAAGTCATTTCTTGCGGCTGGTTCTCCGAGCGCCGAGTTCGCCGTCACCACATGGTTAATCCCAGCACTTATAGTGGTCAGGGTGCTCACAGCTGAGTTCACCTCGCCCACAATACTTGGTCTAATGACTCCAAACTTGGCTCGGTTGTCAATAACGGGCTGGGCGTCTCGTAGGACGTGTTTGGAGCGTTCTTCAGGGTCTCCTTCCGTTATAGCTGAGTCTTCAGTCGTCGACACGTCTTCCTTAACCCTTACTGCACTTGTTCCTTCATCCGCTGAGTTCGCGTTGACGTCAGAAATGGCGCCATCGTCTTCAACCTTGGACAGCTGATAGGAGACATCTTGGCCATCGTGTAGCACCGGCGTACGATCCGCTCGGACGTTTTCCAGCTTGAACGCTGAGTTTATAACCGGGTCACCCCTTGTCACCCCTGAAGTCGATATGGCGTCGGCGTTACCGCGACGCCTCTCGTCTTCGTCGGCTTCTGTATCAGCTTTGATCCTTCTCCAGCGTTCGGCGCATGTTAATTCGGGTCCATTTTCCCCTGGAGGGGGTCGTTTTTCCACCGCTGTCGGAGTTGGGTATTTTCGTCTTTCCACAGCTGGCGTCTGGTGTGACAACCAGTCCTCGTACAGTCGTTGTTCTTTCTGCAGCAAATCTTTGTCCATCGCTAACTCAAATGCCAATATCTGCCAGTCACGGTATTTCGCCGAGTTCACGCGGACATATCCCTCATTGGCCAGTACTCGGTGCGGTTGCCATTTTATCACATAAAAGTGAGGTGGGCACCAGACTGACGTCGGTCGTACGTTCGTAATCAGGACATAAGTTGGTCTTCCTCGGCGATTGAAAACAACCGTTGAAATCCAACCCTTCGTCCGTCGCACCCACAAGTCATGCGTCGACTCACTGGGTTGTCGCCTGGGCAATTTGAACTCAGCGGTCATTCGACTTTCGATTGTTAACCCGTCTGGTGGTCCGCATGGGACATTTGGTCCGAACTCGGTCCTGGTCGGCGCATTACTTGATCGGATGAGTGGGATCACCATCTCATCGGGTAGCTTGACCGCCGAGTTGTACAGATCCAGACGGATCCCAGCTGGGATCATGAAGTCAGTGCCGAGAATCAAATCGACTCCTGCATGATGAGGCATTATCCACACTTCAAACTCGTATGCCACTTCCCAGCCGAGTGTCACCTTCACGACTGCTCGTGACGTTGGCACCATTCTGTATTTACTTATTCCTTGTATGTCGATTCGCTTATCTCGGCTGGCCACTCTCTTGAGACTCAGTTTCCTCGCGAAGTACTCACTAATCGCCGAGACATTTGCTCCGGTGTCCAATAATATCTTGGTCCTTCGGTCGTTCACTGCACCCAATACGAGAGCTCTCATTCTAACTCGGCGATCAAACGTCTGTGCTGACCACCATCCCAGCCGCTCTCCCGGAAGCAGCTTCATGATTCTGGTTCGATGCACAGCCTGGTCTGACTGCCGAGTTACACTTGCAATCGCTCGGTGGTTGTCATCTAACTCACCGAGCTCACGCTCAATTCCATCGATTTCACATATCCAATTGCCATCCCCGCTTCTTCCCTCCGACCGTCCTGCTTCGCCTACGAAGGCAAACAAGAAGTTCGCCTCAACTGCAGGTTCAGTTGACTGTGGCAGCCCGGTATATTCCAACCCAGTCAGTGTTGGCGAGCCGCTGAGTTTAAATCACTCGGCGTGTAAAGGTTTTGCAGGTCTTCCGGCACTTGCGATTTGTCGACAGAGTTTTTCACGAACGCAGCCAACTTCTCGTACTGACGAAACAGCTCGCACTGGCCGACTTCATGGGCTTGTCTGCAGAATTTGCAGCGTCGCCGACAGTAGTGATCCGAGTGCCCCGTTCTTCCACAAGTGCACAAGGTTCACGCTGTGAGTTGTCGCGTGATCCATCTCCACGGTTCGACTGTTCTCGTTGGTTGTACGGTCGCGGAGGTCGGTTCGCTGAGTTTTCCCAACTTCGATTCGAGCCTTTCTGGTCTCCCGCCGAGTTCTCTCGGCGGTCCGGTGTATTTCCCTTATCATTGGAAACGCCGGCGTCTATGTAGTCGTCGTCTTCCGCTTAGTCGTGTCCTCCGGACTGGTCCTCATCATCCCATTCGTCTTCGGAGTTGTACGGACTCGGCGGGTTCTGATCGATGAGTTCCTCCCCGTCGGAGTCAGCGTCAACGACAGTGCCTCGGCGGTCGCGGTTTTCTTCCTTGCGACTGCGCTTCTCATCTCGACGTCCATCTCGGCGGCTCTGATCCTTCCGCTTGTCATCTCGGCCTCGTGCGATCACGAGTCGGTCGCGCTGCTTCTTGCGCTTCTCGCCGAGGATCCGACGATTGATTATCTGTTCCACCTTGCTGATGTCTTCCAACTGCAAGAGGTACATTAAATCCATCACATCGTCATCACCACAATGCAGCAAGAAGTGTTCGACATGGTCAGCCGCATCGGCGCCACCCTTCTCGTACTGGATCTTGGCGGTCCTAGCATACCCGTTGAGTCGGATCAGGAAGTCGCAGATCGGTTCGTTGACTTTACGTCTCGCCGAGTAGTAACGAGTGCGGGCGGATTGGTCGAACTGTGAGCAATAATAATCCAGGAACACCTCGCTGAGTAGTTTCCAACGTCGCTGAGTCTTCTTCGGCAGCTGCCTGTACTAACTCTTCGCCGCGCGTCCCCCAGCATAACGAGAAAGGTTCGCCACCAGGACTTTTGAGAATC
>NW_003303211.1:0-3041 GCF_000142945.1 Phytophthora infestans T30-4 | reverse complement strand
TTTCGAGGCACCTTAGTAGCCTTCTGGTGTGCAGAGTCCTTGCCGTGAGGCTTAGCGCTCTTGGCTTGCGTATTTCCTGCAGGAGCCTTGGAGCATGTCTTCGCACCGCTTTTTGCAGTGTCACGGGGTATGATAACGGTCGATGTGGAGACCAAGAAGAAGGGCGCTCAACCGCTGCTCGAGGCTCTAACTGTGAAGTGAGCGCTCGCGCAACCAAGCCGATGTATTTCGACTTTGAGAATGAAAGTTTGTGACGTACAATTCTTTATTCCGTAAATCGAACGTAAGTGGAAAAAGATGTAGCAGGGTACGTAGCTCCACCCCTAGTTACATGAAGGGTGACACGTCATACTTCGGGATATCTGGTACATGGTAACAGGGTCGTCCGAGGTCAACCATTGGCTGATGACATTGCTTTTCTATAGGTGACTTATAGTTTGTAAATTAAACTCAAGCTTAGTCTACCTTTAAATATACCGGTATCTCGATTATAACTTACCTTAAATTGCCACTTCGCTCAGGGGACCTGTGAGCTGCCGTTCACGGAGGAGTTTGTATACTCTCAGAAGCTACTTTCCTTTAGCGCATAATTTTCTCTAGCGCTAGGTGCTTTGTGAACCCGTCACAATAATTTTTTAAAGGTCGAAGATCCTTGAATGCAGTCTTGCTTGTCACAGCTAAGTTGGTGGCACAGTACCCAATGGGCATGCACCTGTTTAGCAGAAGGATCAGCAGCCTTCAAGAACATGAAAAATAGGAGGCGGAGCGCTGTAAAATAGTTTGGTAAGATGATTTATCTCCCGAGGAAGGTAGTAGTTCTTCTTCTTTATACTGCATTTTCGCTTTTTTTCAGTATGTGCGTGCAGGCAATAGAATATCCGGTCCTTGCTTGTTTTTGTCTTTTGACACATCCTTTTTAACCACAAACCGCACACCGCATGAAGTTTAAACACGGTTTACGCAGAAACGTAAATGAAGAAGGACAGTAACTACGGGCGAGCTAGATAGCGCTGATGATTACCTTTAAAAAATCTAAGATGTTTGAAGTGACCACTAACAGCTAACAATGTATACTTCTTCCGTGTCAGACAGTGGTTGATTAAATTAAACCACAATAACATTTCAGAACTTCTTCGTTTATCGCGCAGCTTCTTGAACTAATCATCGTATAACACACAATGCAGTGCCACCCAATCCTACAATAAAAACCAAAGCAAGAAAAGTAAAGCAAGCTAGGTCGCATCAATGTTTGTGCTGTTAGATGGCTAAGCGAATCACATCACACTGCAGGTCGAGCCTCGGCACGCTTTTCCTTCGGACTTGGTTACCTGGCTCAGTCAGTCGGTGTCTCACCACGAGCTTATTTTGCTCAATTTAAACCCAAGTCTCTTTGCCTCCTCGGTCTGGTGCTTTAAAATCTTCGCCCAATCGGGTGTTGCTATAACCGTCTCCTTTAGTTTTTCTGTGCATTTCTTGCGCGTAATTTTGTTCACTACAGCTTTCAATTTGTCTTTGAAGCCTCTCTCTTTCAAAGTCTCATCTTCGTCGTTTCCGACACGACGCAATAAACGCTGGTCATGCACGTGGGTCGTAAAGAACACGTCAAACTCATTGTCATTCAAATAGCCTTACCCGCAACCGCAGGAATCGCACTACCAGTGGCGTGGAAAGAGACAGACTACCACTGCAAGGATGCACGTGAGGCGCATTTTTGTTGTCGTTTAGATCAAAAGCTACCGGTAGGGCACTTGAGAGCTTGCTCTTGAAATGAGAAAGTGCGAGCAAATTGCAGAATGAGGTGTTTGTCGAAGACAGAGCCCAGGCCCAGTAGGCTGGATGCTGTAAAATATAGTCTGTATGTATTTCTGCAGCAAGTTTCGGGGGTACCATTTTAATGAAGAGTATTTCACATTATTTTGGAAACATATTATTGTGGGTTCTACTCAAAATTTCCCTTGGCGGCTCTTTGAATGAACCGCCGCTTTATCGACAGACTACCCAAACAGAATAAAATTTTACAATACGAAGTGTTTCCGCTGATAGCGCACAAGCATGGCCGATGGAGCAGTTCCAACAGAATCACGGCTGGAAGGGACCTCACGAGCGCATGTATCGCATTCAACTAGGTCGGAGCTGACAGAAAAAGTAGCGGTATCGTCTCCCGCATTGTCTACAGCTTCACGTGCGTTGGCTCAGCCTTTGATATTTTTGATCTTAACGCACTAACTACTCCGGTACGTTTACTGCATCTAGGACGATCTCGTACCAGTAATTGTGCTTCGCCTCGGGTATCGCCGTATCCACAACGCGATCGAACCCCGCCGCAACGTCTGCAAGATGAAGCATCGTCTGCAACCAACGCTGCATCACCTTCGGCTCATTGAACAGCAGCACAGCATCGACTTCAGCTAGTCATCCAACCAATCGTCAAGAATACGATTGGCCAACGTGACACATCGGGTGAGGCCCTCGATGTGTTTGCTGTGAATGGTGCCACATTTAACGATATTATACGTAAGATCTGGACCAAGTTCAGTTGCCGAGTTAAGGGGCAAGCCGTAAAGCGTGATGGTACCTGGTCTTTTGAGGAGCCATTGGAGCAATCATGGTCCAAGGTCATGCAAGTAAAGAACGGTCGTCACTTTAGTTGACAGCACGAAGAATAGCCAGGCCTGGAATCGCTGGATTGCTTCAACGCGTGGCGAAACTGTGAAGTTGATGATCTATTAGTATGGGCTAGCTATTGCGAAAGCACAAGATCTTGAAGAGTTTCTCACAGCATGCATTCGCCCGGTACAGACCGACCGCTCTGGCGCAGCAGCTGAACGCTCGCTTCAGGAGGTTGTTGAAGAGCTGAAAAAGAAATTTGGCGTGCAACATTTCAGGCTGACCCAATTGTGTGGCGAATGTGGGCGAATAACATTGTTCGATCTATGGATCGATCGACATGGAATCGTGAGATATTGAAAGCTCCACGGATTACATCGCGCGACTTCTTCGTCTCGCGGGTGGAAGTTGACCGGCACCTGTCGAGTCTCACA
>NW_003303210.1:9856-16694 GCF_000142945.1 Phytophthora infestans T30-4 | reverse complement strand
GATAGATCCCACAATACTGACGAGACAGATCTATACTGAAGCTACAGTAGTATCGAAAATTAGGTATTTTAAATAGTACCCTAAAATAATTATAGTACCACGCTGAAGACTATTACTCCTTATAATATTGAACACAGTACTACATGGTAGTATTATCCCGGCCACCAAACCTTGGACAAACTTTGGTCCAAAAAAGGTAACCCTTCCCTTCACAAAACCCATAACGATAGTTAGATATAAGGGGTAAAATCGGGCGTAGATTCCGATTTTGAGGTCTATTTTTGCGTATCTGCAACCATTGATCTCCCAATCGGCCGTTTAAAAAAGGCTCTATATCTTGCAGAATTGTTTGCAATTGTGGGCTTGGCACGTACTAACATGCATGCATATTCATTGGCAGAGCCGGGATAACAGGTGGGGATTTTCAGAACCGGATGGATAAATTCCAAATATTACCGCAATTTGACGATTGTTAGAAAATTATAAACTTGTTAAAAAGAACCCGTCAAAAGAATATCTAGAGTGTAAAGAACATACAACGGGTCACCCGTTCATATTCCTAATCGGCTACAGCTTCATTGTCATCGACGGCGTCATCCTCTTCCGTGTCCTCGTTGCTGCCCTCTGGTTCCGATGCAATTTCGCATTCATCACCTTGCTGCAGATATTTTGTCTCGTATTTCTGGAGGCCTCCCAGATGGTTTTGGACCTTCCATCTGTCATAATTAATTTGTCGACCACTGAAATGATAAATATCAATAATAACTGAAATGATATGAAGTACAGCCTACCGAGGTGAAATTCTTGTCGTGGTGCTGCTCCCAGTGCGCCCATATAGCTGAAATGGTGCCCGTAGCAAAGCCTAAACACTCTTTGACATGATAACGAACTCCTCCTTTCCATAGATGCGGTGCAGAGGCCTTCTTTTGGCAGAGGAACTCGTAGGTCTTCACAACCAAGTACTTCTCAGCAGCAGTCAATTTCTTACCGGCGACCATTTGAAAAGTAGTGAACATTATTAGATGCTGTGAAGTTCTTACGAGAATAAATAGACACCAAGCTATCTATTAAGGGGACACACAACGAAATCGGCTCTACGGTTGCGGAGTTACATTCCTCTAATTTAAGATAAAATATATTACCATTTTTGTCCAAGCCTTTTTGGCCGGGATAATAGGCCCTGGTCTCAGTAGAAAAAACCGAAACTCGTTCTGAAAATTCTGCCTTTTGATTGGCTGAGGGCCGTTCTTAACCACTGCCATAAGTGCCATGCCATGGCATACTTGTCGCAGCGTCATGGCAGTGTGGCAGGTTTTCGTTAGGAACGCAACTGCCACCAATATATATATTTTTTTAACAAAATTTTACGATAAAGAAAAACAAAACAAATCTTGCTGGCCAAAAGGAAACGAAGATGCCCGGCAGCGGCAAGAGCGCGAAGAGGACCACAGGCGCGCAAATTGGTCGGCCCAAGCGCGTCAAGGTCATGCCAGCAAGCGGTACGCCACCTGTAGATGCTCTCAGGAAACCCTCCTCTGAGTTTGTTGGCGTTGTGTCCACTCCACTTGCATTTTGTGGGGTTAATGTTGCAGGTGGAGCTCGCTCTGTTGGTCGTGACTTGCGAAGCTGGTAAAGGTTGGTGCGGTGTTGTAGTTGATGCTGCAGGCCATATTTCGGGTGAAGACCGTGCTGCTGGTGACGGAGATCATGTTGCTGGTACCGTTACTGGTCATGTCGCTGGCGTAGGCCTTTCGGTCACTCGTGCTACTGGTGGAGACCATGTTGTTGACCGCCATGCCAATGGCATCGACGGAGACCGTGTTGCTGACGAATGCTATGTTGCTTCTGGGAACTGCGTTGCTGAAGGTGGTTTTGCTGCTGGTGGATCCTTTGCTGCTAGTGAGACCGTGCTGCTAGTGAAGATAGTGCAGTGGGTACTGCGCTCCTGGTGCGCGCAACGTGATCGATATAACGGACCGTGGCACCCAAATTAATGGTGGAAATGCCTGCTATGTTGCAGTCAGCAAACCCCGATCTAACTATCCACAACATATTTATACGGAGGATGGCGACCGCGCTGTTGTTCTTCCAAATGCCGAAGAACGTGGTGTACCGGAGCCTGGTAGTAACGATTCACAACCGGTGAGCCAAGGTGTCACCGCTGACCGTATTGAAATGCAAGTACGCAACTGGACCGTTAAAAATCCGGGAGCGGTCCCGACGCCGACATGTGAGGACTATGCGTCGTGGACGGTGGCTCAACTGCGGAAGGAGTGCAGCGAGAGAAAGTTGCGAGTGTCCAGGAAGCTCGGTAAGCTTGCGCTCGTTGAACATTTGAAGAGGCACGATGCTACACGTAGAGCAGTTCAAGCAACTGTTGACGATGAAAACCTGTTGGATCCAAGCTTGCGCAAAACAAAACACTGCTGCATTCGACTTCTCAATGTTCTTTTCTCGGACCGTTTTGCTACGCGTCTTGCTTCATCCGACGACGCGGCAATGAGAGACAAAATAGACACGGGTGAGGTAAACCAGAACACGTCCTTTTGGAAGGAAGTAGCCAAGGAGTTTCAAACCAACACAACGGATTACAATGACCTCTTCACCTTCAATGACCCTCGCTACATCGGGATCGACCCTTCTGTCATCGTCCAGCATGATGCACCACGACTTTTTGACATGTGGAAGAAAGTGAACACCAAATACATCAAAGCCTTCTCGAAGTTCGATGTATCCGGCCAAAATTCCAACGACTTTTACGAGTTCTGCGATGGAAGTTGGATGCTGCGTATGTCAAGGTTTGCATCAAGCAGAAGCAAGAGTTGGAGTCGTATGTGAAAGGGGGCATGCACGAGGAAGATGAAATCGACTCGATGAACTTGAAGCGCTCGTCAAATGGCGATCGCTCTTCACGCAAGTCAGCTAAGTGGCAACACAACATTCTTACGACCTTTGATCGCATCGCTGAGGTTCTTATCGGAAATCAGAGCTCAACAGCGGCGTCGACTAAAGCCGTCACACCAAACACTGATGAGGAAGACATGCTACTTGGCCGGATTGCTAAACTTCACCAAGTGATCTCCCAAGTGAAGAATAGTTAACGTGCGTCTGTATCCAATGGAGAAACCGACGTGGCACTGACGAACAGCCTTGGGCTGTACACAAAACGACTACAGCAGTACGAATCCCGCCTGGCGGAGCTGGATTAGTTGTGAAGTCTGGTGTGGGTGAACATCAGCTTTTTCTCTATCTTGCGGGGAATTGAACATCTTGTGGTTATCACGAGGACGAACCAACAAGGTAATAGCAGTACCTATTTGATATTTAATGCATGCAAGTTGGATTCACTGCTCCTGTGCTTCTCTGCGTCGTCTGGCCTGATTTAACTGCGGGCGCAAAATGGTATCGCGTTCAAGAAGATCGACGACAGCACCTCTAATCCACTCCGAAGAATTATAGATGTCCGTGTCGACAAGTAAGTCAGAGGAGTCGTACAGTTGACGATACCTTGAAGTATCTTGCGAAGCAACAGTAACATCTCTTGATGCATCGTTCGATTCCAGTGCTGCATCCAACGCCTTCGCTAAGTCCTCATCGTTATCTACTCGGTAGAATATATCTTCTTGAAGCCGCCGGTTGATACACCAATTGTGTAAGATGCACGCAGCCATTATAGTGCGAGGCACTCTGTTAAAGGCGATTTCCATCGGCGCATTGAAAACTCTCCACTTACTCACCAGTAGACCAAAGGCCATCTCAATTCTAATTCGCAGTTGGCTCAAGTGAAAATTGTAGCTGTCATGGAACGTAGTTGATATTCTTGGTCGAGGAAACGGGGTTAAGAGCTGGTTGGTGTTGGTGTAAGCGTCATCTGCAACCACGTTCAATCCGGCTGGAAACTTACTAACGACGCTAGATAGTCTCCACTTTAGAAACGCAACCGCATCTCCAGTTCCACCGGGACTAGAGCATGTCACGGCTGTAAACCGACTTAGATGGTCGCAACAGGCTTGCCCATTAACACCATAACGTCGATAATGCCCCGAAAAAAAGGAGCGAGCTCTCGAAACTTCGTCCTTCTTCGGCACCCGTATGGGGCACAACCAGCCGTCGATAGCTCCTACGCATCCGTTCATTACACGAGAGCTGCTAAGGTTTTCAAATTGATTTGCAGCGTAACGTTGAGTAGCTATGGTTGAAGGGAACTGAAGCTGTAGATCTGGATGGTCGACTACTGCATCCACAACTTCATGGATGCTGGCGTAGAAGGCCGACACGCTAACTCCACTTGTTACCCGAATGTTGTGGTACGAACCGCCTCCAAGCCAACGCAAGCACATGTGCAGCTTGTTAACGGGGCTTATCGGCTCAACACCAGTCCTGTTGCGAGACTGTTTTTCGTCAACACGTAGATATGGATCCAACTTCGTAGCAAGCGCCATAAATAACTCATAAGACATCTTATAGCACTTCTGGAACTGACCCTCATCCACTAGTAGCCTTCCGTGTGCCTTCCAGTCTAGCCGGACGCGGTGTCGACATTGGCGGCGCGATTCAGCAGCTAAAGCAACGATCGGCAAGAGCGCTAGCAGTAGCGTTAGAATTGCGCCTAGATCCCCCTCCATTTTGTTGCAAATTTACTGGATTTCCCTCCGTTTTTCAAAAAGTTACCTAATGTCACCGTGGCAAAGTCACTTTTGGTGGCACGGGACTTATGCCATGCGTGGCATTTCCACCCTACCCCTAAAAATTCTTGGCCAATCATCTGGCTTTAATTTCTGCCATGGCATGGCATTGCGTGGTTAAGAACGGCCCTGAGAGCAGAGCGACTCTCGGTACGCGTTCCGAGTTTATACCGTTCTGTGTGAGGTTCTTAGAACACCTTGTGGAGGTGTTCTGAAGTCGGAACGAGTTTGCTGTCTCTGCCACAGTATATTTCGCTCCAAGTGCCCACTCTGTGTGCTGCTTTCTTGGTTCACACATTATCAGGCAGTAAGTCAGCTTGTCAAAATGGATGGCAATATCGGAAGCCGAACAATTCCATCGTGGAGCGTGGGTTGGTCGGTGTGAGCAGGTCTGAAGTCGTGTGAGTCCATTGAGCTGGAGGAGAGTGGAGCGGAAATGAGATAGTGTTCTGCTTTCATACACTGCATTGGATTTCACGTACTTGTACACCGGCTTCAAGCACTGAGAACTCGTCCTGACCTGACACTTGTCTCGGAGCCAAATCCAGAATACACGTACTCTGACCTGAAAGTCGTTCTGATCCAACCCAATCCCTTCTGCTATTCTCGGAACAAGTTTACTTAGACCAGGGCCTTAGCGGGCTACTGCCAGCGAGATCTGCGTATGTAAGCTGATACTATACATGCTACACACGTACGTTGCATTAACAGTAAATGAAGTTTTCTCAAATTTTGAGAAACATTCTGCGCATACCTTTTAAAATGATAGAAGTAGTTCTTATTGCCTAAGCAAGCTCTACAGTACTTCATGAGCACTGGCTAACATACTCCATCTTATACGTTTGCGTGTTCTTTTTTTAAAGTAAAACTAGAGTAATGAACTAAAACTGAATTTTATGTAATCACTAGGCAAAGGCTCAGTAGTTAAAGAGCTAGCAGTTCTAATAGAGATTAAAAGCTTTAAACCTCTTGTCCGCTATATGATAAATAGGCGACGGCGGGGTTAGATACAGGCTGTATTCTGAGCCCGCTGTCTCCGAGTTATTCAGTCGATGTGTCTACTTTCGATGTCCAGAGATTACTGCGTGCAAATTACTGCGGCTTTTACAGCAGGCATAAACCTTTACGCTCTTGCCCCTGGCAAGTTGCCAGATCTGATACATGTACTTCGAAGTGTAGTAAAATATAGATGTATACTGTAGAGTAAAGAACATCCTTATAATGCACTGGTCACTGATGAACGATAAACATGTACCTTCGAGAATATAACGAGATAAAACGTACAATTGAAGGTAATTATTTACTAATTTAACATCAAACTTGGTGCTATAAATTATAGCCTATAATAGTACTGTAGTTCTTCAAGGAATTATATTAAAGCTTTTTTTTTCACCTTAGAGCATCTCCACCGGTGGGGCTCTATATCTATATAGCGACTGAAGAGCTCAAATTGATAACTACTGGGGTTTCACCAGGCGTCTCTATCGCCAATTTTTTAGCTACCGGGGGGTTTCGGTCGCTATTTCGGACGCCATAGCGACTGAAATCTATAGGAGGTTGGATCACTTGCAAACGAACAATGCCTCGAGGAAAAGCTTGGTCGGACAAGGAAGACGCCGCCCTGTGCACGGCGTGGTGCGCTACCCAATCGCAGGGGCCGATCAGAGGGCGGACAACCTTTGGACGCTAATCTTGCAGTCATACTGTACGATAGTACCAGGATGCTTGTGCGGCGATACTTCGCCGCACAAGCATCTCGTTAGCCGCAGTGAAGTCTCTGTCGACATTTGCAGCCTTGCCGGGCTGTGAACCGCCGTGTTTTCTCTTTTTCGGTGCGCGAGGGGTCAAAAGTAGCGAGCAGACGTACGCCTCTTCCTCGTCGTCAAGAGCTTCTCGCAGAAGACGATTTCTCCACATAGCGACAGATTGGTGAGTGATGCCTCTCGGTGTCGATCGCTAAAAACATTCCGGCCAATCGGAAGGCAACGAGTCTATAGATATAGCGACACACCGGTGGAGATGCTCTTAATAATACATTATTCATTTAGGAGCGCTAAAGATAAGTACTACAGTACTACTGTAGTACTTATCTTTGTAACAGTAACCATGTTCTATGTACTAGTACTACAGTAGTATAATTGAAGCACGGTTGT
>NW_003303210.1:3981-8505 GCF_000142945.1 Phytophthora infestans T30-4 | reverse complement strand
TTCATGTTCTTGCATTAGCGTAGTGCTCAACGCCCATTCATTTGCAAAGAGCATGACGTGAACTTCTTTCAACCGATCGAAGTGCCTGAGGATGGGTGAATGTGAAACACTCGTCTTCAATTTTTCGAAGGAACGACGTGCCACAGAAAGGCCACCTTCAACGGCAAAGTCTTCATCCTTGAGCTGGTACAGCGCCGCACCGTTAGACCGCGAAGTCTTGAATGAAGCGACTGTAGTAATTAACCGCTCCAAGAAACGACTACATGCCCTTCTTACTCGTTGGAAACGAATGCTCGGTGATGGCCGCAAGCTTCTTGGGGTCAGCCCTGATACCTTCTGGCGAAATTTTATGCGACAGAAAGTCCACCTTGGGTTGGCAGAAGATGCTCTTGGTGAAGCTAATGCTGATCCGACACTGTGCAAATCTTGCTACCAATCGGTCCAGCGTCGCCAGGCAGCTGTCGAAATCCTCGCCACCGAAGCAAATATCATCCACAAACGACCGTCGACCAAACACAGGTACCAGCGATGATTCGTCCGGTTCCCCGTTCGTAAACATGTCAGCGACGGGGCTGTTGACGAGTTGTAGTACAGGGTCGGTCTCTACCGGTGCTTCGCGGTCTGCCGCGAACTTCGTTTGAAGCGAACCCTCGGCGCTTGGCCCACGACGTTCTTTGGGCCTGTTCTTCAGCTAAACGCATCTTCTCCGAGTATTCAAACCAACCTCCTTTAGGCTGAACGAACCCCCAGAGTGCGTTGTCATCATACGCTGATAGATCATCGAGTGCGTTCTTTATCCAAAGGAGCATGCGCAACCACTCGAGAGTGTCCGAGTGCGCAGACAAACACCGACACTTTAGCGTGCTCGGCAGTGTACATACATGACCGCCCAGAAGGCCGCTGGCAGACATCCCAGGCGAGCAGAACACATAGGTAACACTCGCGATCGCTCAACAGATGGGTCGACTAGCGGACATGACATACTCCGAGATTGCGGTGATGGGCTTTCCACCTTCTGTTAATCAATGCAGAGCGAGATGTCCAGCCGCCTTTTTTTTCTTCACAACAATGGACGATGCCCATGGACTGTCTGAAAAGACGATCAGTCCTGCTCGCAGCAAAGCGCACAGCAGCTCGTACAGTTTGCCGAGAAATCGTAGCGGCACGCGCCGGGCACGCTGTTTAATTGGGGCGTGCCCCTGTGTGTATATCGCATACCGCGCCGTAGGCTGATGGCGGTAGTGCGTTGCCACTAGCAATCAGGATGTGCTCGTGGTTCTTCAGCGTCGCGACTAGACGTTCTCGGCGATCGGTCGACAGCTGAGGATCAGCAACATTGGACGCATTGTAGTCTATTGTCGTGTTGATCTCTTAGGTCAGGTCCGGCAGGAATGCCAGCTCCTTCGCGTAGTCTTCCAAGCCAATGTTGTTAACCGGGTGTTCGTAGAAGTCATTTCTTGTATCCTCCGTTGCTTCAGTTCCTTCGGTTGTTAATACTCGAGCAACCGAGATGTACGCTCTGTCCAAAGTCGCTACGGACTCTTCTCTTGACTCAACGTCGGCATCCGCTTTAATTTCAACAGTCGGTACTGGGTCCACCGATATATATATTATATCGACATTCTTTCTGTGATGGATAGGGATTAAGTCTAACATTTATGTATCCATCGAGAGACCAAACGCAATATTAACATTAGAAAACCGCATTCACATCCAGGTTGCACGGGTGTTTCCCCTGGCCGACACAGGCAACATTCACATAGCAATTCGCTTTGTCTAGGCATGCGTAGGTACAACGTTCGAAAGATCAACCTTTATAAGCGCCCACGTAATAACTTCATGTAAGGGCGAGCGTTAATACATGTAATTTCGATCCGGCACAGTCTTGTCCTCATACTCTGAATAGTTGCGACATATCTTAACGCTCAAAGCGTATATCGTGTCAACCAATCCGATCGAATTGGTGAGCCTCAGCAAAACGCAAGTGCTATAGTGTGGCAAGCGCTTCTCCTTATAAGCAAAGAACATCGACGGCCATACCCGCTCGGGTGTCGAGCGAGTCGGTCTCTTCACCTCATTAGCCCCATTCCGGGAGTGGTTAAGCGAGATCCCCCCACAGGGAATCCCAGACATATACCCGCGCGGATATACTGTGGGAGAATTTTTTGGAAAAAAAAAAAAAACCCCCCGCCGCGTGTGATCTTTTGAAAGAAGAAAAAGCTCACGCCTACCAGAATTAAATTCCACCAAATGGTACAAATGGTTTAATTGTGCTACCGACATTCCCTTTGGCAAAATCTTACTGAAGTAGTTGTTTTCGGATGCCATCTACCACATTACTATTATACCGTGTCACAGCCGGTGGCCTCGCCGCTCTACATATAGTTGTCTAGGGGGTATGACAACGAGTGGTCGTTATAGTAATTGGCTCCGCAAATCGTTGTAAAACCAAATTGGCGATGGTGGGCTAGAGCACTCTTGGCTGTCTGCGAGACGAAATAACTTACGGTGCAACTTCAGGAAATGGTTAACAGGGCGTCTCAGGAGGCGTGGTCGACTACATCATTCATCGGCTAAGCAATACCGTAGATTATACAACGTATCTAAGAAAGAGCGCCGATATATATATTATATCGACATTCTTTCTGTGATGGATAGAGATTAAGTCTAACATTTATGTATCCATCGGGAGACCAAACGCAATATTATCATTAGAAAACCGCATTCACATCTAGGTTGCACGGATGTTTGCCCTGGCCGACACAGGCAACATTCACATAGAAATTTGCTTTGTCAAGGCATGCGTAGGTACAACTTTCGAAAGACCAACCTTTATAAGCGCCCACGTAATAACTTCATGTAAGGGCGAGCGTTAATACATGTAATTTCGATCCGGCACAGTCTTGTCCCCATACTCGGATTCGTTGCGACATATCTTAGCGCTCAAAGCGTATATCATGTCAACCAATCCGATCGAATTGGTGAGCCTCAGCGAAACGCAAGTGCTATAGTGTGGCAAGCGCTTCTCCGTATAAGCAAAAGAACATCGACGGCCATACCCGCTCGGGTGTCGAGCGAAGTCGGTCTCGCTCACCGTCGATTACGCAGATCACGATGATGCAAGCGGAGATCAGCCAATGAACTCAAGCAATTACGCTGGTGATCATGTGGAGATGGCCTCTGAAGAAAAAAAAGCTCACGCCTACCAGAATTGAATTCCACCAGCTGGCACAATTGGTTCAAATGTGCTTCTTGCAATCCCTTTTTGCAAGATCTTACTGAAGTAATTGTTTTCGGATGCCATCTACCACATTACTATTATACCGTGTCACAGCCGGTGGCCTCGCCGCGCTACATGTAGTTGTCTAGGGGGTATGACAACACGAGTGGTCGTTATAGTAATTGGCTCCGCAAATCGTTGTAAAACCAAATTGGCGATGGTGGGCTAGAGCACTCTTGGCTGTCTGCGAGACGAAATAACTTACGGTGCAACTTCAGGAAATGGTTAACAGGGCGTCTCAGGAGGCGTGGTCAATTACATCATTCGTCGGCTAAGCGGTACCGTAGATTATACAGCGTATCTAAGAAAGAGCGCCGATATATATATTATATCGACATTCTTTCTGTGATGGATAGGGATTAAGTCTAACATTTATGTATCCATCGGGAGACCAAACGCAATATTATCATTAGAAAACCGCATTCACATCTAGGTTGCACGGATGTTTGCCCTGGCCGACACAGGCAACATTCACATAGAAATTTGCTTTGTCAAGGCATGCGTAGGTACAACTTTCGAAAGACCAACCTTTATAAGCGCCCACGTAATAACTTCATGTAAGGGCGAGCGTTAATACATGTAATTTCGATCCGGCACAGTCTTGTCCCCATACTCGGATTAGTTGCGACATATCTTAGCGTTCAAAGCGTATATCATGTCAACCAATCCGATCGAATTGGTGAGCCTCAGCGAAACGCAAGTGCTATAGTGTGGCAAACGCTTCTCCTTATGAGCAAAAGAACATCGACGGCCATACCCGCTCGGGTGTCGAGCGAAGTCGGTCTCGCTCACCGTCGATTACGCAGATCACGATGATGCAAGCGGAGATCAGCCAATGGACTCAAGCAATTACGCCGGCGATCATGTGGAGATGGCCTCTGAAGAAAAAAAAAGCTCACGCCTACCAGAATTGAATTCCACCAGCTGGCACAATTGGTTCAAATGTGCTTCTTGCAATCCCTTTTTGCAAGATCTTACTGAAGTAATTGTTTTCGGATGCCATCTACCACATTACTATAATACCGCGTCACAGGCGGTGGCCTCACCGCTCTACATATAGTTGTCTAGGGGGTATGACAAACACGAGTGGTCGTTATAGTAATAGTCTCCGCAAATGCTTGTAAAACCCAATTTGCGCGAGGGGGGCGCAAGAGCACTCTTGGTGTGTCTGCGAGACAAAATAACTATACGGGCCACTTTCAGGAAAATGCTTAAAGGGGGGTCTCCAGGAGGGGGGGCCCAAT
>NW_003303210.1:0-3053 GCF_000142945.1 Phytophthora infestans T30-4 | reverse complement strand
CTTCAGGAATGGCTAACAGGGCGTCTCAGGAGGCGTTGTCAATTACATCATTCGTCGGATAAGCGGTACCGTAGATTATACAAACTAATTAAGAAAGAGCGCCGATATATATATTATATCGACATTCTTTCTGTGATGGATAGGGATTAAGTCTAACATTTATGTATCCATCGGGAGACCAAACGCAATATTAACATTAGAAAACCGCATTCACATCCAGGTTGCACGGGTGTTTCCTCTGGCCGACACAGGCAACATTCACATAGAAATTCGCTTTGTCAAGGCATGCGTAGGTACAACTCTTCGAAAGACACACACTCTATATACGCCCCACCTAATAAACCTCATGTAAAGGGCGAGCGTTAATATATGTAATTTCGCATCTCGGCACATCTCTGTTCCCCCCTATTTAGAATTTATTGCGCAAATCATCTAAAGTCTCCAAGCGTATAATCTGTTCCACCCATACGCAATCAAATGGTTCCGCTCAACCAAAACGCCAGTGCTATTATGTGGTCAGCGCCTCTCCTTCATTAGTAAAAGAACATCGGACGGTCATACCCGCTCGGGTGTCGAGCGAAGTCGCTCTGCTCACCGTCGATACGCAGATCACGATGATGCAAGCGGAGATCCGTCAATGGACCCAAGCAATTACGCCGGTGATCATGTGGAGATGGCCTCTGAAGAAGGAAAAGCTCACGCCTACCAGAATTAAATTCCACCAATTGGCACAATTGGTTTTATTGTGCTACCGCCATTCCCTTTGGCAAAATCTTACTGAAGTAATTGTTTTCGGATGCCATCTACCATATTACTATTATACCGTGTCACAGCCGGTAACCTCGCCGCTCTACATATAGTTGTCTAGGGGGTATGACAACACGAGTGGTCGTTATAGTAATTGGCTCCGCAAATGCTTGTAAAACGAAATTGGCGATGGTGGGATAGAGCACTCTTGGCTGTCTGCGAGACGAAAATTACTTACGGTGCAACTTCAGGAAATGGCTAACAGGGCGTCTCAGGAGGCGTTGTCAATTACATCATTCGTCGGATAAGCGGTACCGTAGATTATACAAACTAATTAAGAAAGAGCGCCGATATATATATTATATCGACATTCTTTCTGTGATGGATAGGGATTAAGTCTAACATTTATGTATCCATCGGGAGACCAAACGCAATATTAACATTAGAAAACTGCATTAACAGCCAGGTTGCACGGGTGTTTCCCCTGGCCGACACAGGCAACATTCACATAGAAATTCGCTTTGTCAAGGCATGCGTAGGTACAACTTTCGAAAGACCAACCTTTATAAGCGCCCACGTAATAACTTCATGTAAGGGCGAGCGTTAATACATGTAATTTCGATCCGGCACAGTCTAATCCCCATACTCTGATTAGTTGCGACATATTCTAACGTTCAAAGCGTATATCATGTCAGCCAATCCGATCGAATTGGTGAGCCTCAGCGAAACGCAAGTGCTATAGTGTGGCAAGCGCTTCTCCTTATAAGCAAAAGAACATCGACGGCCATACCCGCTCGGGTGTCGAGCAAAGTCGGTCTCGCTCACCGTCGATTACGCAGATCACGATGATGCAAGCGGAGATCAGCCAATGGAATCAAGCAATTACGCCGGCGATCATGTGGAGATGGCCTCTGAAGAAAAAAAAGCTCACGCCTACCAGAATTGAATTCCACCAGCTGGCACAATTGGTTCAAATGTGCTTCTTGCAATCCCTTTTTGCAAGATCTTACTGAAGTAATTGTTTTCGGATGCCATCTACCACATTACTATAATACCGCGTCACAGGCGGTGGCCTCACCGCTCTACATATAGTTGTCTAGGGGGTATGACAACACGAGTGGTCGTTATAGTAATTGGCTCCGCAAATGCTTGTAAGACCAAATTGGCGATGGTGGGCTAGAGCACGCTTGGCTGTCTGTGAGACGAAATTACTAACGGTGCAACTTCAGGAAATGGCTAACAGGGCGTCTCAGGAGGCGTGGTCAACTACATCATTCATCGGATATGCGGTACCGTAGATTATACAGCCTATCTAAGAAAGAGCGCCGATATATATATTATATCGACATTCTTTCTGTGATGGATAGGGATTAAGTCTAACATTTATGTATCCATCGGGAGACCAAACGCAATATTAACATTAGAAAACCGCATTCACATCCAGGTTGCACGGGTGTTTCCCCTGGCCGACACAGGCAACATTCACATAGAAATTCGCTTTGTCAAGGCATGCGTAGGTACAACGTTCGAAAGACCAACCTTTATAAGCGCCCACGTAATAACTTCATGTAAGGGCGAGCGTTGATACATGTAATTTCGATCCGGCACAGTCTTGTCCCCATACCCTGAATAGTTGCGACATATCTTAACGCTCAAAGCGTATATCATGTCAACCAATCCGATCGAATTGGTGAGCCTCAGCAAAACGCAAGTGCTATAGTGTGGCAAGCGCTTCTCCTTATAAGCAAAAGAACATCGACGGCCATACCCGCTCGGGTGTCGAGCGAAGTCGGTCTCGCTTACCGTCAATTACGCAGATCACGATGATGCTAGCAGAGCTCCGCCAATGGGGTCAAGCAGTGTCGCGATCCCAGGTAAACGAAAATGGCCCGGTGTCCGACGTCGCTGGACCGTACGCCAGCTGGTCGATTTGTTCCAAAATGTCGTCGTGGTCGTCATTGCGGCTCTAGTTGTTTCTCGTGAAGCTGCCAACAAACCATTGAACCTGTCCCAACGTCGGCATCTCGCTCTTCCCTGCCATCCCAGTCCCATGCGAATAAGAGCTGGCTTTAGTCCCCGAATGGCCCGACCATAATCCATGCGCCTTGGTGTCACTTGGGCTTCTGCGTCTCCCAAACGAGCGTTTCAAGTGCACCAGCTTCCATGATTATAACGCGGTGGATTTCCGGGCAAGCAACACCTTTGCCTTCAACGGACATGCGTCGTACGGTGTCGGGGTGTCTTGCATGTCTCGGAGGAGCATCGCAGCAACTGGTAGCGCATCTTATGAGGTCTCATTAGCGCGG
>NW_003303209.1:11020-15350 GCF_000142945.1 Phytophthora infestans T30-4 | reverse complement strand
CTCGTTCGCAGATTTGGTGACACACAAGGTTCGGGACAGCTTCGTCAAAACGGGTGACTCCATTCAATCCAGTGCCGTTGCTTGTCGCTTCCGTGGTCACCCCTGACTGGACACTAACACTCGTTGGCGTATGTACCACGTTCACCGGTCTCAGTAGTTCGTGTGTACGCACTACCGAGGCTTCGTTCGCGTTATTGCTTCCGCCATGGGTTGTCGTGCACGTGTCCAAAGGTTCTGCGGAAGGCTGACCGTCGGCCGAATCCCCGGCTGTCACCCCAGACGCCAGACAGGCTTCCACTCGTTCACGTTCTTCCAGGATCAGTGCCCAGCGCTCTGCACATGTAAGACGATCACTAGAATCCACTAGCGAGTCTTCTAGAGGTCGTGCTAGCACCCCACCTGGTTCTGGGTAGTATGGTCGATCAACTGCTGAAGGCTGAGTTGCAAGCCATTGTTCGTAGATTTCGCATTCACGCTGAAAGAGCTCGCGGTCTCTACAACCTTCGTAGGCCAACACTTGCCAGTCTTGGTACTTCTTGGACTCCAGACGCACATAGCCGTCACCTCGTGGCAAATCCCCATCTGGAATCCACATCGCGATCGAGTCGTGTGCTGGTAGGTACACAGTTCAATCAGACACGTTGGTCAATCGAATGCTCTGAGGCCGTCCACGTCGAAACCTCGTCACTGACGGGATTAGCTTGTTCGTTCGACGAACTCACAGTACGTGTTCTTCCAGCCCGACTTGACGCTTTGCTAGTCGATTATTCCTCGCCACTCGTGGGCTGAAATGTCGAACCGCTCGGGTGCCCCGGCGGTTACAATGAGAGCCGGTATTCTTCGCTGTCGATCATTTTCTTGGTTTTATCAACCGGGATTTGGACTTCGTGCGGTAATTGCGCCGCGCCGTGGAACAGGTCCAACCTGGGATCATAAAGTCGGTCCCGAGTACCACGTCGACGCCTGCACTATGCGCCATTACCCACATCTCAAACTCGTACACCATCTCCCATCCGAGCGTAATCTTGACGCACGCTCGTCGCGTCGTAGACACCTTGCCTTCGTTGATTCCTTGAATGTTAATGCGGCGTCCGTGATCAGGTACATCTCGGAGTCACAACTTCTTGGCAAAGGCGTCAGTGATCACACTAACGTTCGCTCCTGTGTCGAGGAGGATCCTCGTTCGCTGGTCGTTCACAGCGCCTTGCACCAGAGCTCTCATTCTGATCCGTCGGTCGAATTTCTTGGCCGACCACCACCCCTGTCTCTCGCCAGGGTTCAACTTCATCATCTTGGAGTGACCCTTGGGCTCGTCTCGCGCTGCACTCGAAACCAAGCCGAGCGAACCCTCGCTGGTGCCCTCATCAGCATCAGCACACTCCACTCTCTCTCCAACACCTCCACCGAGGATTCTACTCCTCTCCTTTTTATTTTTCGTCGCGTTCACACTTGTTACGTAATTATCAGGCCATTCACTCTGCCCCATGAAAGCAAAGATACACTCTGCTTCCATTGAAGGCTCGGTTAGCTGTGGCAGCCCGATAGGGACCAACCCAGTTGTAGTTGGCGGGCTGCCTAGTTTAAATGACGTTCTTGAACGACGGTTTTGAGCTCTGGCGGGAGTTCCTCCTTCGCGCCTTTAGTGCGCACGAATTTGGCAAGGTCTTGGAAGTTGCGGAAAAGTTCGCATTGTCCAGCATCGTGGAGCTGCTTGCAGAACTTGCATCGCTTGCTACAGTAGTGGGCGAAGTGACTCATGCCACCGCACACCGCGCATGGTCCGTACTGTGGGCGTCGGTTGTCGCGGTTGAAGTCACGTCGACCGCGTTGGTCCTGATTGAACCCACGGTCACTACTTCGGCGATCTCGATTGAAGCCATTCTCGCGATCAGGCACGTTTCCACGCGGTTGACGGTTGTCTGAGCGTGCGTAGGTGCCTTCAGCAGCTGCCCGACGTTCATTTTCGTTAGCAGCGGCGAGGTATCGGTCGTTTTTATCCAATGAGAAATCACCATCCGTATTATCGGGCTGAAAGTCGTTGTACTCGTCTTGGACATCGTTGTAAGCGTTCGGATCTTCGTTTGAATACTCGGTGCCTCCCTGAGCAGCTTCACGACCTTCTAATTCAGCTAGTAGGTCATCCACCGTGGCTTCAATGAGCGTCACTCTTGGTTTGTTTCGGTTGTCATCGCGACGGCGGTCATCACGCCGGTTGTTGCGGGCGAATCCATCGTCGCGTCGCGTATCACGACTCTTAGAGTATCGGTACTCACTGTCACGCTTGGCCATCCTCTCCTTGCCCTTGAGAACATCTTCGATGATCTCTTCGGGCTCGTGAATGTGGGCGACTCGAGCGTGGTAGAGACTCTCCGCCAGCTTGTCATCATCGCATGTTGCCAGGAACTGCTGTACGTGTTCTTTCGCGTCGCGACCACTCTTCTCGAAGTGTAGACGGGCGGTCCGAGCATAGCCATTCAGCCTGTTTATGTAGTCGCACAGATGTTCATTACGTTCCCGCTTGGCGGAGTAGTAACGCGACAGTGCCGTCTGCGTGACCTGCGAGCAGTAGTAGCGGATGAACGCGTCGCTCAGCAGCTTCCACTTGCGCTTCGTCTTCTTCGGAAGTTGACGGAACCAATGAATGGCTCCCTCCCGGGGACTTAGCTCAAATGGAATGCACCATTTATCGGCATCTGTGTGAGTTCCAGTCATTTCATAGACGAACCCACGGAGCCACTGCATACAGTTCTCGCTCTTGTTGCGAGAGCCTGAGAACGGCGTGATGCGATCCAGCGGTCGGTGCGAAGCCATTTCAATCCTCGGTGCTGGGTCCACGTCGTTCAGCGTCGCTAGCTCATTCATCTGACGCATCAACTCGAGTTGAGGATCTTCCTCGTCGAATGTACGCACCAAAATGTCATCGTCACTGGACGAACCATCGCTGTCGACTGGACGACGTCCGGCACCACCTTTGGGAGCTCGCGCACCGCCTCGGCGACCGAACGAACCCTCGTTGCCAGCGTAAAGACGCTGCATACGGCTCTCCGAACGTGGCGTAACCATGTGCGAGTCTTGAAAGTACGGTGAAGCTTCGGTAGTGCCAAAGGCACCACGCTCAGCTCCACGCTTGGTCGGAGGAGTACGAACGAGTCGTTGGGGCGTCGGCGGCAGTGGAATCGTGGACGGATCTTCATCTTGAATCATCGGTCGACTCACAGGCTGCTTTCCGGCATTGATGCCAACAGCGCCAAACGCCTCCGAAGTTTCTTCTTCCATTTCTGGAGAGCAGCTCCGGCTTCATGTGGACTCCAATCCTGGAGCGACATCGTCGATGGGTACGTCTCGTTCTCGAACCCCAGCGACAACAGTAGCGAAACTGAATCCTCGGCGACTTGGCTAGTCGAAACCGAGTTGACTGGGTATTGAAGTTCCTGCGCAAGCGCAGGCCAGTCGGCTTTTTTCTTGGGGATGGGCTTGAACAGCTGCATCCACTCATCATTCTGCATCAGCGCTTGTACGCGGTCGAAAACGCGCTTGGCGGCTGGTGTATCACCGTTGATAGGTGGGCGAGGTGCCTTCAGCAGTGCTGAATGCTTTGCACTCGCCACCGAAGGTTTAGAACCTTCGGTCCCATCGTCATAATCTTCGTAGGCGGGTTCCGGTCCCGCAACATCATCGAGCTCGTCGGCGAGGTTCCTCGAAAGGGACCTGGTCGCCCCGCTCAGCCCCGATGATAGCGTGGCCGTTTCCGGCGTCGCTGCGCCTGGCTCTGGAGCCGGCGTCTTGTCTTCGTAATCTTCATAATCGTGGGCGTCAGGACCGATGTCTGCTTCGTCGTCGAAGCTCACTGAAAGCTCGGTGCCGGCTGCAAAGCGCGCAGCCGGGCTTGAACTCTCGTTGCGAGCCCCGCCAGACTTGGCAGGCGTAACTGGTACCGTCGGTTGTCCTTTCGCCATGTTTCTTGTCTTTTTCTTGTTCTTCTTCTCTTGGTAGCTCGTAAACTGAAAGGCCATACAAACAGTTCACAATGGTCACAATCTGTTCCCGGGTCGCGGCACCAGTTGTGGTGTTCGAAATCCCACGTGAACTCTAGCTACAGATGTAGTTAGGATGTTCCCACAACAATACGTCTACTAGGATAGTAAACGATCGTTCGGGCGGACCTGAAGACCCCAGTTCTGCCCTTGCACCGGGACAAACTGGACCTTGTAAACTACTTATATAGGCCAACCAGTAAAATAAGAACACGCTACTAGCACGAGCAAAGCTGGCAGGTGTTTTGAATCCTCGTGGTCCCAACAGCGGAAGGGTACCAGGCACGGGTAAGCCT
>NW_003303209.1:8884-10420 GCF_000142945.1 Phytophthora infestans T30-4 | reverse complement strand
ACTAATCAGAACAGCCTGGATTCAGTGACATATGCCGTATCCATTACTTCGTTGAACGTTCGGAGGTGACGCCGTCGAGTACCTGGCACCTTGTCGTCTCCGTACATCACCTGACCGAGGGTTCGTCGCTTGAACATCTTGGGCGGTGTCACGTCTTTGTCGACGGGTGATAATCCGCAACTACGGAGAAATCACTACACCACACAAGCGATGGCTGACCGCACGAAAGTGCCGAGCCATCTGCCCAAGTTCATGGGCAAGAGGGGGGAAGACGTCCGCGAATGGCTGTTCCAAATCAAGAACGCCTGCCGCATCAACAACATTCCAGTTGAAGACACGAGCGCGCGTCTTCCTGGAGTTGCCGGATCGGCAATGGAAAAGTCGGCATCCGGATGGTTCCTGCACTGGTCGTCGACAGCTCGAGCGGAGGAGCACACGTGGGGGATTTTCCGTGAGCATGTGCTCCAACACTTCGAAGCGTCAAATTACCAGTCTGTCCTGCGCGAGAAGCTTCAACGCCTCAAGCAGACAGCGGACATCGAGACCTACAACGGCGAGTATTCAGCCTTGATCTTTAGAGTTGAAGGAATGAGCGTGCTTGACCAAGTACTATACTACGCGAACGGTCTCAAGCCGCGCACGCGTAGCTATGTCAAGCTCGAGAACCCAGCGACCCTGAGCCACGCAATGGATCTTGCTGTCAAGTATGAGGTGACACACTTCGTCGACGAGTCGCGCGAACGTCACATTCGCCAAGACAAGCGGAAGCCATCCACTGATAACGCGCCGAGTCACGACAAGTTGTTCAAGGGAAAAACATACCATGGTAAAGGGCGTTTCAAGGCGAAGACTAGCTCGAAACGAGCCGAAGGTCGTACCTGTTTCCACTGCAAGAAAACTGGCCACATCAAGACCAACTGCTTTCTTTGGAAGAAGGAGCAAGAGAAGCAGGGAAACGGGCAGCCACATCAGTGAATGAGGGTCCTGTCGTGGAAGAGAGCGTAGCCGGATCAGTTAAGTTTGAGAATGTCAGCCTTAACGTTCTGAGCGAAAACCCTCTCGTCTACATGTCGCGTCCACTGTTCTTCGTAGAGGGGGAAATCATCGTTAGTGGCGCGACCATTTCGACCCAAAGGATGCTGTTGGACTGTGGAGCAACCACAATCTACGTGTCCAGACAGTGGGTCAAGAAACATCGGCTCAAGGCCACGAAGTTCATTGGTAGGAACATTCGTGTGAAACTTGGAGACAACCAGATTGTCGAGACGGAACTGGAGGTACTTCCCCTCCAAATCCTGGTGTCTGGGTTGGGCGAGGCATACAAGTGTATCGCTGTCGTCTACGCTATACCCGACGAGTTCGACTGCATCCTTGGAATCCCATTCCTTGAGGATACACAGCCGCAGATCGACTGGAGAGGTCGATGTATCGAAGATACGCAAGTGAAGACTCTGCATTGGAAGCAAATAGGGGAAACCAGTGGAGCGATCGAGGAAGGCGGACCGGTTATTACTCCGGGCTTCGGAGATCTGTCGA
>NW_003303209.1:0-8522 GCF_000142945.1 Phytophthora infestans T30-4 | reverse complement strand
TTTGTCCAGACTACGTAGCATTTACTGCACAATGTTCACTCTCTGAAGAAAGAAGACCAGAGAACGCGAAGATCCAATTCAATGATGAGCAGTTGAAGAATTTCAAGGAGCTGAAGAGGCGACTGTGTAATCCTCCAGTGTTGCACCTCCCTAACTTCAGCCAGTCCATGCATCTGCGCACTGATGCAAGCAAATTCGCTGTTGGTGGAGTATTATTCCAAGTCGTGGACGGAGTTGAGCGACCCATTGCGTATACCAGTCGAAAGATGAAATCCGCGGAGCTCAACTATCCAACACAGCAGCAGGAGCTACTTGCTATCGTACACGCGCTAGCAGCTTTTCGAATTTACTGCTTGGACAAACCACCGATCGTCGAGACGGATCACAAAAGTCTCGAAGGGTTGTTCACACAGAAGATGGCGAACCGCCGATTGGCTAGGTGGTACGACATTCTAGCTGAGTACCAACCCACGTTCTCGTATCTTCCAGGTGCAAAGAACGGTATCGCGGATGCATTGAGTCGTAGACCTGACTTGCAGCCAGATACGAAGTATTTCCATGACCTGAGTGTGTCCAGCTTCAACGACACTTCCTTCAGTCTTGCCCTTAGTCAAGTGTCTACAGATTCAGAGCTGCTGAAGAGGATCAAGGGTGCTTACGTCAAAGATCGAAATGTTAGACAATCCGGGCAGCAATCCAGCGACGTACAAGCACCTCAAAGTCGAAGGAAAAACACCAGCACCACAAGCTATACCGATACTATTCGGAGGCAAACGACTTGCTGTGGTACCAGTCTCCGGTGGATGACTATCCTCGAATCGCTGTTCCCAACGATGTGAAGCTGAGATCAAGGAGAGTCATGACACCAACTACAGTGGCCATCCTGGTACCGAGCGAACGTACTTGACGTTAGCACGACGCAGGTACTGGTCCAAGATGCTCAAGTCGATCCAAACGTTCATTGCTGACTGCGAATCATGTCGACGAAACAAGCCAAGGCTGACAAAGCCTCCTGGTTTACTCGAACCATTGAGCATTCCCGATGAGCGCTGGAGATCGATCTCCATGGACTTTATAACGGATTTGCCTAGAACGGAGCGTGACGTTGATTCGATTTGGGTCGTCGTCGATCGACTGACCAAGAGATGCCGCTTTGTGCCGACAACAAAGAAGGTAACAGCCGAAGGCGTTGCCCGTCTCTACATCGACAACATTTGGAAACTTCACGGTATGCCGACGAATATTGTATCCGACCGAGATAGAAAATTCGTGTCTGCGTTTTGGCAACACGTCTTCAAGTCTATCGGCACGTCACTCAGCATGACAGTAGCACACCTGGCCCAAGGCGACGGACAAACTGAGCGAATGAATCGAACGCTCGAAGAGTATCTTCGATGCTTCGTCAGTCCACGTCAAGACGACTGGGACATTCACTTAGCAAACGCTGAGTTTGCTATCAACTCAACGGCGAACTCCAGTACTAAGCTCGCACCGTTCGAGGCGGATCTAGGGTATATTCCGCTGAATCTGCTACAGCTTGCAGCGGAGCAGCTCGATACGGTTACAAAAAGTGTCTACAGATTCAGAGCTGCTGAAGAGGATCAAGGGTGCTTACGTCAAAGATCGAGATGTTAGACAATCCGGGCAGCAATCCAGCGACGTACAAGCACCTCAAAGTCGAAGGAAAAACACCAGCACCACAAGCTATACCGATACTATTCGGAGGCAAACGGCTTGCTGTGGTACCAGTCTCCGGTGGATGACTATCCTCGAATCGCTGTTCCCAACGATGTGAAGCTGAGATCAAGGAGAGTCATGACACCAACTACAGTGGCCATCCTGGTACCGAGCGAACGTACTTGACGTTAGCACGACGCAGGTACTGGTCCAAGATGCTCAAGTCGATTCAAACGTTCATTGCTGACTGCGAATCATGTCGACGAAACAAGCCAAGGCTGACAAAGCCTCCTGGTTTACTCGAACCATTGAGCATTCCCGATGAGCGCTGGAGATCGATCTCCATGGACTTTATAACGGATTTGCCTAGAACGGAGCGTGACGTTGATTCGATTTGGGTCGTCGTCGATCGACTGACCAAGAGATGCCGCTTTGTGCCGACAACAAAGAAGGTAACAGCCGAAGGCGTTGCCCGTCTCTACATCGACAACATTTGGAAACTTCACGGTATGCCGACGAATATTGTATCCGACCGAGATAGAAAATTCGTGTCTGCGTTTTGGCAACACGTCTTCAAGTCTATCGGCACGTCACTCAGCATGACAGTAGCACACCTGGCCCAAGGCGACGGACAAACTGAGCGAATGAATCGAACGCTCGAAGAGTATCTTCGATGCTTCGTCAGTCCACGTCAAGACGACTGGGACATTCACTTAGCAAACGCTGAGTTTGCTATCAACTCAACGGCGAACTCCAGTACTAAGCTCGCACCGTTCGAGGCGGATCTAGGGTATATTCCGCTGAATCTGCTACAGCTTGCAGCGGAGCAGCTCGATACGGTTACAAAGAGTCGTCGAGGCGCTGAGTTTCACGAGCGCCAAGCAGCTATTCTTTTTCGATGCCGTGAAACACTTGCTCAAACGCAAGAGCGAATGCGTGATGTTTACGACAAGAACCGACAAGAACAAGTCTTTGAGGTTGGCGACCGTGTGTACTTGAGCACCAAACACTTGGACCGCAAGCACACTGGTCTGCCAGCATCCACTAAGCTCGGTCCGAAGTGGATTGGACCTTACTCTGTTGTGCGGAAGATACACAATCATGCTTACGAACTTAACATTCAAGCTGGCAACAAGCTTCACCCAGTATTCAATACGGGTTCGCTGAAGCCGTACAACGAGTCGACACGCTTGTCGCGACCCAACGAGGTTGTACTGGCTGATAGAAGTATCGGCCAGATCGTCAAACGCTTGGTGAAGAAGAGGACACACAAGCGACGGACCCAATTCCTTGTGGAGTGGGTGGGAGAAGAGAAGCAGACCTGGGAACCGGTTGAAAACTTGTCACAAGTCCCAGATCTAATCGCAGAGTTTGAGACTGCAAGGCGCAAGAAACGAAAGAGAAGATGAAGTAAAATCAACTTAAGGGGGGCTCAAAGACCTACATGTATTCCCGTACTACATCCCCTCCAAGTTGAAGCTACTGCTGCATCAAGCGTCTCTTCCGGTTACGCGCCGTCTTCGAAGTGCGTTTGCCGTGGCGACACACGTACCCAAGTTGAAGCTGAATACGACTAATCCACTACACTCTCAATCCAAAGGTAGTTCGAGAGGAGAGACACTTCCATCGGTGGATCCTGGTCAGCCGAGTACCCATCAAGCACGACCAGGCGAGCATTGGGACCAGTCTTCTCCACGACGAAACAGTGACCGATGTCATCCTGGCCCGCGCTCACCAAGTATGTACTCGGAACCAAGGCTTCAAAGAAGTGGTTCAGAGTCGCAACACTCCCGATGGATTCATGAAGAATATTGGGAAGCATGATGCCGTAGTCCAACGGAACACTTTGGCGCTGAAGCGTTTTCCAGAACTCCGTGACGTCTTCGCGAGATACGCCAAACGCAATCGCCTCGGGACGAGTTTTTTCATACTCATCCCACATCTCCATGGTAACCAGATTGGGCCGACCAAGATGGTACAGCGCGCAGCGGAGAGCATCCATGAAATACGTACCAGCTTCGGAAGCACTAGCACGAACGTCGTACCATCCCATGAATGTTTTTTCAGAACCCGAAGCCTTCCACTCGTCGACATTTTGCATCATGTACCGCGTCGATTCCTTGTCCAGCAACTCCATCCAGACCCAGCTCATCTGCAGCGGACGACCCTTCCACTGAACAAGATAGCAGCGGTGCGGAGATCCCCCTTCGACGTCAAGCAAGCGTGTAATTCCAGCCGAGTTCGCATAATCCCAAGGAGCATCCGGATTATAGTGGTTGCGATGGTTCGTAGTTAGATGTCTCTCCGGAGCTTTCGGAAGCGGAAAGGGATGCCAGTCCGACGTCTCATCGCCACGACGAAGCCGAGCGCGCTTCGTCCGTTGGGTGTCCTCCTCATCTTCGTCGTTAAACAATCCCACCTCTTGAAGAGGAACATCCTCAACTGCAACGCTATCATCACCAGCATCATCAACGTCATCTCCACACAACCCTTCGATCGTGATCTCGTAGATGAGTTGCTGGAGCACGGTGGGCGGCGACGACGCAGAGGCATCGTGAGGCGCAGCCAAAGAGGAGCCAACAGGAGACGAAGGCGAACGGGGAGGCATGAGACTTGAGCCAGGAGCTTTAGCAGCCGCGTCGTTTGGGGATGGAGCAACAGGAGCCCGTACAGGCGACGATGGAGCAACAGGAGCCCGTACAGGCGACGATGAAGCAACAGGAGCCCGTACAGGCGACGATGGAGCAACAGGAGCCCGTACAGGCGACGATGAAGCAACAGGAGCCCGTACAGGCGACGAGGGAGCAACAGAAGCCCGTACAGGCGACGAGGGAACAACGGGAGCCCGTACAGGTGACGGTGGAGTTACAGCACCAGCAGGAACATCGACCATGGCAGCCGGAACAGCAGGGACTGCAGCAGGAGCACGCGGCGTCGGCGAGCGAGGCGAGGGAGCGGCAGAAGGCGAGCTAGTGGCAGCAGCAGCAGCAGACGCAGGAGGCACAGCCATCCCCAGGACGGACCTATCCAAGCCCCAAGTAAACAGGCCCGCACAAGACAAGCGTGGGTAAACACGGGGTCGGACTAATCCGTCAGGGAACGGCACCTCTGGCCTTCAGCGCAATTTCGGGAATGACAAGACTGAGGGGACGCGCACGCCAGAGGGAGGGTGAGTGTATCAGATATGATAGGTGTAGAGTTTCAGCCAATCAGAGACAGGCTTAGTTTAACATAGATTCAGTATGTAATACAAAAAGGCAGATGTAGGGCGGCCGTGGAACCTTCTAGAAGGTTCTAGAAGGTTCCATCCGCCGGAACTGTGGGGGCGGCACTTCTCGTTTCGCGCGCCCTCCCCCAAGCTAGCGTTTCCTGAAATAGTTTCTATAGCATGAGGCCGATACGATGCTTTTAGGGGCGCGAGGCCTAAGAAGTACTTCGGGCAAGACATGAAAAAGGCGCTGATGTGATGGGGCAGCTTCCAACTGAGGGGCAGCTCAAAAACAGGAAGGCATACTTGAAAACGTCAACAGCGGGTTAACTTTTTTCATTTAAGTATATTTTTTTTTGTCAATCATATATGCAAATAGCTACAAATGTTTAAACATGTCGTTATTGAAATGGTACTACAGGTGGATGGGAAATATCGACCCCAGCGGCCCTGAAAGAGTGGGCTAGTGCTCGAATGTGCCACTCAAGCGATGTCTTCTTTTTGGGATCATCGTTCGACGACACGAACGATGGGGATACGTATATGTCCTATTCCGAACAGCAGAAGAACGAACTATTAATGCTTGACATTTTTGAGCACACGTTTAAGGACAACAACGGGGCAAGGGCGACTTCGTTCGGACTTATCGTCACCAGTCGCTGTATGTTCCGGAATGTGCTAAAATGCCAAGTCGCACAAGGCAGTCAGCTCCTGGGAGCCACAGACGGCATATACAAACTTCACTTTGGTATATCATTGAAACTTCACTATCTGAAATTAACTGTAAAATGAGCTATTTTGTTTTTATTGATTTCAATTTATTTGTACAGTAAGGATAAAATGTTTTTATAAGAAACGTTGACCGGTATTTACACCAGTTTAGACGTTTTCATTTTCGAACGTCTTTCTCTATCGATGTTCATTGAAGGGTACAGTGTACCAAATTTGAAGCTGCTGTCAAAACTAAAGCGTACCTCAGCATCTCTAGTAGTGGCCCCTCTGATCCTGACCAGGATTACCTTAAGTCGAGGTCCATAGATAAGTGCCAAAACCATAAATTGTGCTCCCTATTGAATTTTTTGTTGAGTCGAATTGCTTAAAAAGCCTAGCAGCTTGTTATCTTTGACCGTTCTAGCTACATTCTCATTTCATTCTTACGCAAGATGACGCAGCGAATAGTACAATGTAAACTGCGCCATAGGCATGAGGAAAATGACATATACCTCTGGTTGGCAGTCTGATGTGTCCAGTGCGATCCGGTCAAAGAGGTGTTGCCAATCGTGGTCGTTGATTCACCAGATACAGTCGTCACCGTCGTCGTCGTACCTCCGGATCCAGTGGTGGTCGTCTCAATGGTACCGCCCAATTCAGTCGTGGGAATTGTATCGCAGTTGAAGCCGGTCGCCATCACCGTGGGTCCATGTTTCAAAGTGTTTCTGACCCCCAACGTTTTTGAACTCGTTTCTGTCGAGCTCCATCAAAGATCCGTCGAGTCATACAAGCCCTCCAGCAGAGTGTCAGATACGTTAAGCGTCGTGGTGGGTGTGGTGATCGTGCTGCTCGTGGTCGTGACAGCCGACGAGATCCATTACTGGCAGTCATGCGCTTGTACAACGTGCGGATGGAACGGACGACCGTCGAGCTGGCAAACTTCGGGCTCGAAGCCGAGTTGAACGTGGAGCGCACAGCTATCTACAGCAGACCCGAGCGCATAAGATTCGGACGCTGAGCACTCGACATGGTTTATGATGAGGATCTTGTCCATTTCGACCATGGACATGAAGCTGGTGAGCCCGTAGACACTGTCGAACGGGTAGCACTCCAGCAGCTTCATGTATGTCACCACCAGATCCAGGTTGCCTTAGAAACGGATGTTTATACTGTGGTGTTGGGATTCCCACGTGAACTCTAGCTTCAAATGTAGTTAGGACGTTCCCGCAACAATACGTCTGCTAGAATAGCAAACGATCGCTCGGGCGGACCTGAAGACCCCAGTTCTGCCCTTGCACCGGGACAGAATGGACCTTATAAACTACTTATATAGGCCAACCAGTAAAAATAAGAACACGCTACGAGCACGAGCAAAGCTAATAGGTGTTATGGATCCTCGTGGTCCCAACAGTGGAAGAGTACCATGCACGGGTAAGCCTTTTATAAGGGCACCGAGTGTTTAACACTCTGTTGGAAGAATAAAAGGGATGCAATACAAGCAATCCAAGTCGTGCAAATAGGCAACAATAAGCCGTCACGTAAAGCCTCCCGATAGTAATCGGCCAAAATACACAGTCTCCTGGCCTTGCCGGATGAACCCTCTCTACAGAGCTTCGAGCTCACCGACAGGCATAACACACTCAAACAAGCTTAACCAGACGCTTACCTTGAAGCCGGACGTCGCTCTGTGTGCTTGAGTAGAAATTCTGTTCTATATGTATGTTTGTCCTATCGAGCCCATTCCTAAAAGGAAGTCCTTATCAGGCATACAAATATCAAGTGAACAATGATCCGTTATGGATTTTCTTGCACACCAAGCGTCGTCTGCACCATCGCATGAGCATCTTAAACAGATCGAGCCCTGTCCCAGACGGTGAACGTGCCTTCAAAGGGTCGCGGAGTCTTCTGCGAAATCATCCCAACCGCCACCGAGGGTTCGTACCGTAGATGGTCAGATCTTGGCCGCTGAATGCGAATCCGGCCAGTCCATTGTTAATAATAAGAACAGCCTTGATCGAGTGACATCTGGACCGTATCCAGTATCCGCTAAGTGTTCAGTAGTGACATCGTCGAGTCTCTTGCACCTTGGAGTCACGGTACATCACGTGACCGAGGGTTCGTCGCTTGAACATCTTGGGCGGTGCATTTTTGTCGACGGGCTATTATCCGCAACTCTGGAGTAAATAACTACTCCATACGTAGTTCTCCCAAACCGGTGAATGGCAGGGATGGGCTGCTGGTAGGACACTCGGTGTACGGGCGTACGGTACCCCTTGAACGTTTGATGAGTCCTGATACGCCGCCGGAACGTCGCTTGGCATAGCGACACCCGACTACACTCTATGTCAGAGTGGCAGTCGTGGGCTGGTCCTTGGTGGACTTGCCTTTGGCACGGTGAAGGAAGTATCAATCGTCCTCAAAGGACCTGAGCGTTTGGGTTTATGGAACTCGCGCACCGCGGTGCCGCTGACAATTCTCGCATGAACAACATGGCTGTGTCGAACACAAGGCACAGCCCGGACTTTCGTGTGGCAAGGCTGATAAGGGTCTAAAAGTTCAGGTCTATGGCGGAGCATTGGTGAGTCATGTTCCCACCTCCGTCATGACTGGGGCGTCTTATTCAGACCGCCAGGACGCAGAATCGGCACGGAGCTGTCAACGCGCCGACAGCTCTGCATACAGCAAGCCAATGATCCGCTGCGACAATGCCAAGGGCATGGGTCTTTTGTCCGGCGTGTGGACCTGCTACACCAGCGGCGTCCAACGTTGAAGGTTGTCGCGCCGTACGGGATTCGACAACGGTTATGCCTTTAAGCGCTAACCAAGTGGGTAACTTAGGACCACACTGTCGCACAGACCTTTACTGAAGAGGAAGGCTGTATGCGCTTCCGGCGTGGGTTACACAGTACCACACGGCTGCCTAGAC
>NW_003303208.1:37696-44451 GCF_000142945.1 Phytophthora infestans T30-4 | reverse complement strand
ATGAATAACTGAAGAACAATTCCCCTGCCCGCAAAAATCTCTGTCTGCGAAGCACCAGCAGAATAATCAGACCTACCAGGTTCCAAAGCGACTCATACAAGAAGGTAGGATGGTGGTAAACGCCATTTACATTCATCTGATTGATAATAAAGGCCGGGAGATGCAGGTGATCCCTTAAAAAAGTTTCCGTCGTCGGACCGCCGTACGCTTGATCCAGCTGTTGCTCCGTTGCCTGCATCGCCGATCAGCATCGGAATGAGTCACTCTCTTGGGGATGACGATGCCTGGCGAGATTGTGCCTGAGAACGATTGCAATCGATCGATGTAGAAGCTGGTGACGAACCGCTCGAGATAGCGAATCGACTTGGTCTGAGTCAAAGCTCTGTCTACGTCCGCTGAGGCCACATAGTACGGCACGTAGCATCTGGCGCTAACGAAAGGGACTGTGCATCCGTTCGTGGCGGTGCCACACACATCAGCTGTAAACTGCCATGTGGATGCGGTAGTGCCGAAGCCAGTACCTGTTGTACCAAGCATGCCGGGGTGCGTATGACCGTACAGAGCTGTTGCTGCTGTAACCCCGTTGATGGCACCGGATGCGCCTGTAGTGAACACATAGCGCCCCGAATTGTAGTTCAAATAAATAAATCCTTTTAGGTTTTTGAGTGGTGGTAGCTTCGCACAGCAATCGCTAATGTCCTTAACGCGGACTGTTGCCAAAGTCATGAGAGTGAAGACATCGTTTCCGACTGCAACAGCACCCTGAGTGTAGTTGACGCTTCCTTTGCCTAAGAGCGGTGCATTGTTGATAATTCCATTCAAAATGGTTGTGGCATCTTTTGTGTTCGAGGTGTTGTTAATGAATTGTGCACGAGTTTTGAAGCCCGGATTAGATGCAGTAGGTAAAGTGAAGCCAGTCACAGCTGATACGCTAGTTGCAAGCGGCAAGTTATCGAGACTGGTGTATGTGCTTGTGCCATCCGGCGCCAGTTGGTAATCGTCTAGACTGATCCCTAGCGACGGTCCCCAGTTGTGAAGCTCACTCAGCGACCACTCGGTTAAGATCTTAAACGTAGTGTCTGTGTTTAGGTAGATCTGAGCGCTCTGTATCGTCGTACCCCCAATAGTAATCTGAGCTGAGTCAACGAACTGATGGAAGCCGTTCTTGATGGTTGCCATCATCTGGTTGATTGATGAAGTCGTAGCAGCTGCTCCAGTGTTTGTAATGCGGAGCTGCACCGGAAATTGAATCAGAGCCTGAGAGAGGTCCGACCATTGATTCAAATTCGCTAGAGTGTTCAAATTGAACTGCAGCTGGCCTGTAAACACGCCTCCGTTCGACGAATTGTCATTAATGTAAGTCCATTTCTTGCTTTGGAACAGAACAGTCTTGTCAGGCTGAGTAACTGCCTCGTCGAACACAACTTTGTCGCTATCAGAGCTCATACTTTCCCTATATCCATATAGACACAAAGGTGAGTGAAAAATAAATAATGCGCCTCGCTTCGCTTCTTCGTGAGCCGGCAACGACGGACAAACAACTGTTCCGCCTAGCAAAGGCAGTTGGCATTCGTAACGTAGCTATCAGCTGGTTGCAGAACTACGACCCCAACCACAAAGGCCCGCAGGTTATCAATCTAGGATCTCCTCGAATGGGTGGAACGCATTGGGTTGCTGTGTACCGCGATCACTACTTCGATCCTCTCGGCATGCCTCCTCCGAGCGTCAAAGATCTCGACGAGAAGCAGTGGACCACCATCGATGTGCAGAACAGCTCATACGGACACTGTGGACAGTACTGCATCTACTTTCTATGGCATGCAATACGCAATGACGTCGACGGATTCTAAAGTGACTTCGACGCTTACAACATCACCTAGCTGATGTACAAACCAGATGCTTTCAGAGCCTCATGCTTAGTTTTTTTGCGCTCAGCAATGCCAACCCCAGTCATTCTTTTGAGTCCCGATCTGAGAGCATTAGCGACTTGCGGTTGACCAGTGTACGCACCGAGAGCTTTTGCTCCTTGATCCGCAGCTGCGGTAAGCACGCCAGAGTCCTTCAACACGTTCCAGCCTGATTTCAGCCCCTTCCAGATTTTCCCCCAGAAACCCGATCCCTCCATTCCTCTCGATTGGACGTGATGCCATGCGGTTTCTGCCAGCTCACCTGGAGTCAAGTTCAACGTGCATCCCTTCTTCTTCACCACCGAGGGTTCTAGCTTCTTCTTGTTCTCAGGATGAACTGACAACCGCCCCTTGCCGAATTGCCCTGGAGTCAAGCGAATGCCTCTTCCTTTGCATGCCTTGTGAGCTTGCGACTCATTCAAGTCGATTGCCAGGTGCTGGTACGTCATCTTTCGCTATATTCTCTGTCAGCAAAAAAAAGTCAGCAAATTAATTACGCGGAGTTTTCACTGTAAACGAGTTATGCAGACGGTTCGGTCCGAGACGCGCTACGAGGTCCTGCAGAGTCGCCTCCCAGTCGATCGTATTAACGCTTTTTAGATGCTTGATCTTACCGCTGTTGCTTGACCGAAGTGCTCCAGTCTCGTCGAAGTACCACGTATGGTTGTCGTCACTGGCCTTAAACACCGGAGCGTATCTTTCCCCGCCAAGCTCTAAGATTGCATCCTTGACCATGCCTCTGAAGTCAGCTCCTTCAGTGTCGGCTTGCACTGCTTTCGACGAGTCGGAATGGACGTCATCACTCGTCTCCACCTCTCGTTGCTTTGGGAAGCGTCGTTCGTCTCGAAAACGGAGATACTCTCCGACGTCGAGGTTGTCGCGCTCAGTCTCCTCGAGGTTTTGCAACGTCAGCCTCCAGTTGATCCGTCGAGCGATGGATGGACGATTGTGGCCCGTCTCCTCGCTGACGAACTTGAACTTGCCGTCGCTGAACACGATGCGGATGTCGTTCAGTGGCTCACCTTCGTCCCACAAGTTGGAGGTGTTTACCACTGGTCGGATCACGATGGTGTGATCGTCGCCGAGCTTATTGATGCGGTACAAGATCCGACTGATATGGAACTCTGCTGAGGCAGCGTCTGTGCTCACGTCATGTGAACGGTTCTTGCTCCTCAAGCTGGTTTCCTCACTCTCATCCTCAGATTCAGATCTAGAACGACCTCTGTCTTCCTCTGACGTGTAACCCGTGTCACTCAGCTCAGGCTCAGGCTCAGAAGGGAGAATCTGCTCCAGCCTCCGTCTTAGCACCTCATCCGTTCGACCTCGTCGCTGACTCTGCTCAATTCGCCCTCTGAGCGATTCGATGTCTCTCCGCCACTATCGCTGAGAAGGCGCTTGTCGACGATTACGCGGCGATTCAAGTTCGTCATCTGATATCTCGATCACCTCGCGCGGTGGACTCGGATGGCGAGAAACTTCAACCACGTCACTGTCTGAATCCGATTCTTCAGCTTCTGCCAACTCACGATGCTGTCTAGCTACTTCACGTCTCAAATCTACTGCTTCTGGGGTCAACATGTCAGGGCTATTGTAAAGTTGGCTTAGCTGAGCGCGTCGCTCTTGCCCCTGTGACCTCTCATGCTCCATTTGCTCTGTGGCAGCTGTATCGATTTCTTCTTCAACGCCTCTGGTAGGTTGGAGAATAGTTCTTGTGCGACGTTCTCGCTGGTCTCGCTCGCGTTCTCCTCTCACCAACGCCAGCGTCTCGTCAAGAGTGAGATTTCGCTGAGTTGGCCGAGACAGTGTTTCGCGAGGCACGACTGGAGGTGGTACGTACACAGGCGGTGTTACCGTGCGAACGGTTGTGTAGGTTGGTTCAGGTGGTGGAGTAGACGGAGGAGAAGGAGGTGGTGACTCAAAGGTAGGAGAAGGAGGTGGTGTAGGAACTATATCATCGTCTCCAGCAGAAAAGGTCTGCGTTTGCAATGGCTCGTCTGTCACTGTTTCACCTGAGAACCGACGTTCACGCGATGTCTCGATGGGAGCCACCAGCGTATTGTCAGTCGAGGTGACATTGACTTCAGAGCTCAACGGTACGTCACTTGACTGCTCAGCGTACTCAGGTACCTCTCCCATCACTCCTTCAAGTTGCTTAGCTGTTCCGAGAGTAGCTGAGCTCTCCGCTGCTGCTTTGGCGACACTAGGTCAGCTGCTGCCAGATGTTTCCATATGTGACGAGCCATGTTCGCCAGTCGCTGTGCTTGAGCTGCTTCTGTAGCTTCCTTTGCTAAGCTATCATACAATGCAAACTGCGTCGCTTCATTGTTTGTCTCCTCGTCGTCTCTCGCATGGCGATATTGACGAAGTCGCGCCTGGTTCGAAGCATACATGCTATATTCTCTGGCAGATTACTTTTTAGCTTTTTTGGCTGCTGTTCTAGCTTTAACCGGATCTTTAATGCATTGCTGTACGACTTTCATGAACTCCTCTTTCGCCTCTGGATCACCTGCAGCCACTTTGTCCAAAAACTGCTGACTGAATTCGATCGCAGAAGCGTTCTTAGCCTTCATCTCCGCCATGCGCTCGTTTAGCTTCGAGCGGAACGTAGCGTGGCTCAGGTTCCTCTGAATATTTTGGAGTGCGGGGCTTAGTGAAGAAGAGGGCAATGCGCGGAATTCTTTAATCAGCTTGTCGAGGTACTTCCCCTTTATAGCTGCAACAATTGGATCTATGCTTCCTACCGCCTCGGACGGCTCTGATGGATCCAATATTTGACTTCCAATACGTCTGGCACTATTTGCAAGTCTCGAGGCCTGCTCTTCTTCTCCGGCCTCTTGAGCGAGCAGCTCATACAGTCGCAGCTGTGTGGCATCGGAGTTCCTTTCTTCTGCATCCCGATCTTTACGGTAGCGACGCAAGCGCTTTTGATTTGAAATGTACATGCCGCATATATCTATTCTTGGATTTTTTCTATGCGCAGCTGCAGAATTATTGTGACATCGGGGTCGAGAATGTTGAGAGGGATTAGATACTGATCGCAGAGCTGCACTGTGATCTCAGACCTCCATCCACTTTGTTGTGGAATGAAGCTCAAAGCCGTCGGCATGCTTGTTATCAGATTGGCGTAGGTGGTGCCTGCTGGGCTAAACGAGTGTATCACCTTTGAGTTTGGAGCGTATGGATTGCAGCAGCTGTCGAGAGTGACTACCACATTTTGCACGTCTGACACGACGAAAGTTGAAGTTGAACTTACAGTCGTGATGGTCGAAGGCTGAGACGAGGGGAACGTTCCGGTGGCGAAGCCTATGACTTTGCCGAACGCTGGTGATGCGATCGAGAGCTGCGGACCTTTCGACGTTGAAGGGAATGTCAATTGCGGGCCTGCTGTGAATCCGGAAGGAAGAGCGGTTGGCACAGGGTACGAGATGAACTGAACTTGGTACGTGCTCGGGTTGACCACAAACTTGCAGTAGACGGTCTGCTCGCCTGTTGAGTTATTTGAAATGTAGTAACCCTGGCTGACGAGGTACCAGAAAAGATAGTTGTTAAGGTCGGAAACGTTGTAACCTCCGTCAGGGATCGTGAGATTGAGCGGGATGGTTCTAGACGACGTCGGGTGAATAATGCTGAACGAATTATTGGCTTTGACTGCGGTGATATTCGGCCAGCTGAACCAAACTGTAGCTTTTTCGAGTGCGATGCTCATATGGGTCATTTCGACGGAGGTACCGAAACTGTAACGGAACGAACTTCCTCCTGCATAGTTGCTTTTGCTGATAATGATCGGGTATGTCACGCTCATAGTTGGATCGCCCCGCCGGTTATATTAGGCCTAGCAATTTCTTTTTGAATGTCAATCAACAAAGTGTCGAGAGAATTCTGAGTATTCTCGTTGTTGACGCGAGTGAGCTCCTCCAGATTTAGCTCAGTGACGGAGATCTTTCTTCCGAGGATGAAATATTGCACATTGTCTCGTATCATCTTAGGTATTTGAAAGAAGCTTTGACCGATGTACAGCATTGAGAAGCCTAACTTGCGACCCTTTATGAAATTTGAACGATTGCTTGATGATCTAAAATCAGATCGTCGAAGATAATGAAGCGCTGGTACTTGTCTATCCGCTTGAGCTTGTTGCGCTCCTCATCCTTGATGCTGTAGTTAGTGGTCGGAGGCACCGCTCCGTCTTCAAAAAACAGCACAGACTTGTTGCCGAGCTTGTCGAAGAGGTGATCGTACAGCGGCTCGTCTCGTGACTTGACGCACACGATGATCTCGTGGAATGTCTTGTTCATAGCGACAATCAGGTTCAACAGCGCGTTGGTCTTCCCCGAGCCACTTGGAGCTGCAGCCAGCGCGCGGAATGGCACGTCGATCCCGTGGATACCTAAATTTGGGTTTATCACATGCTCCCTTTTCGTGTATTGATAGAAGTTGATCATCTCTCTATATGGCGGTACAGATTCATATAAGGATGGCATCGTACCCCGCCATTCGTCCCACCGATGTGTTCAATACATCACTGTTCACCAAAAGCACAGATGGTCTGACTTTAGCGAATGCAGATCAGCGCTACATCCGCTCTGGATCGACAGCAACTGTCTTGAGTCTTAGCTGTTCAGACTTGGCTGACGTCGGCTCTCTCAAGATCGGTGGAGCTACTGTCGACCTTACGCCGATCTCAGGCGTAACAGCAGGAACAGCTCTCGGAGGGAAGGCGCTTATTGTCGACAGCTCACGCAACATAGTGAATCTAAGCAATGTCACTTGCTCGGGCCTTGCAGATGTCGGCTCTCTCAAGATCGGCGGAACGGCAGTCGACTTGTCACCAATTTCAGGTGTCACAGCTGG
>NW_003303208.1:33642-37499 GCF_000142945.1 Phytophthora infestans T30-4 | reverse complement strand
TCGCTGTGACGACAGGTAGTGTAATGGGCCCCTCCATTACATAAGTAGGTAGATTTCTTTACATAAGTAGGTGCATCAGCACACGACTAGCGTGTGCTGAAATGCTGTCATGCCATTGGCTGATATATGGGGAGCCATACCCATTATTAGCCAATTGGACTATGACGTGTATTTGAGTGGCCAGGGCTGCGGCCTTGGTCCTAAAATAAAGTCAGAGTTGATTTTTCCTTAAACCTAAGACTCAGTCGTCCTATTGCGAGCTTCCTCAACACTAGTGTAAGCAAGTAACGGAGTAAATACCTGGCCCGTAACACCTGGTAGCACTTCGTAGTCCTTCCAGCGACCAAGTTCGACATGAGCCAAGACCTCGACCACCCTGCCTTTCTCCATCTCACTCGGATCGAGTGGGAAGCTCTCCACCGCCTTGCGGCGGTGTCCGGAGAAGCCGTCGTCACGTCGCTGCTGCGCTCAGCGACGCCCGACGAGTAGCGCGTTGCGGCACAAGAATTCATGGAACGCGAGCTCGCCGATGCGAATCGGCGAGTGTCAACTCCCTCGCGTATCTCCACGAATGACGTCGTGAAGCTAGAGACGTCCACCTACTCCGGTGCCGGAGAAGATCGACTTCCGCTGAATCGCTGGTTTCGAGAAATCGACATCGCCATCGCCTCGAGGTTGATCGAGGCGCCTTCCGCGAAGGTCCATTTCCTCCTCTCGCGGCTGTCTGGGAAAGCCAAGGAATGGGCTCTCGGCAAGTTGGTTGTCGATCACAACGTCTTCCCCACTCTGGATACCCTCCAGAGTGACCTTCGGCTCGCGTTCGAGCCGCCGCAAGATGAATCCCGAATTCGGGCAGACTTCTTCGCCCTTCGGCAAGGCACGATGACTATGCGCGACTACGTCCAGAAGACACGACACCTCGCGTCGTGCATCGTGTCTAAGCCGATCGATATGGCCTCTCAGGTTCATGTATTCGTGTTCGGTATGCGCGAAGGCATGACGCGCTACTGCCTTACAAGATCGGACCCCTCTACGCTCGAAGAGGCATTCGCCCTCGCCCTACGCGAGGACTACGTGGTTGCGGCGTCATACGCTCACGCGCTACCTGCTTCTGCTCGGGATTCTGCGCCCGAGCCCATGGACATCGACGCTATCGATGCGACGAGCAACCGTCAGCGTCATGCAGCGCGTCGGAGCGGTGCTCGGAACAATCGTTCTCTCACCTGCTTCCGCTGTCGGAAGGTCGGTCATCGCGCGGCGGAGTGCCGCGCGCCAGCTCCAGTGCTTGCGCATGTCGATGCCGAGCCCGTGAGCTCTGACCAGCCAAAAAACGGTCAGGGTCAGTAGGTGCGGGGCGCCCTACTGGCTGGAATGGAGGTCCGGGTCCCCCGGTGGCAACCCAACCTCCTAGCCCTCCTGTGCTGCATGCACACTTTCATGTCACCACCACGCCGAGCGATTCAAGATTGATCATTGTCAGTCTTCATGTCGCCGGTGCCCGGCGACCACTGCGAGCGCTCCTTGATTCAGGAGCGACCAACAACTTCTTTCGCGCGTCGTGCTTGTCGGTACTCCCGTCGGACATCACTGTCCGCAAAGGTAGAGGGGAGGTCGCTGTCAAGTTGGCCGATGGGAAATCACGCCGCGTAGCGCGGCGCGAGATTACCCTTCCGTACACGTTCGACGGTTTCCGAAGCAGCGACGACTTCCTCGTCATTGAGATGAATTACGCGTTTGACTGCATCCTGGGTATGCCGTGGCTGACGCGCTATCAACCAGAGATTGACTGGTTGGCCCGGTCGGTCAAGCGCCGCAGTGATTATGATGTGAGCGAGGTGTTCACGCATCTCCTGGTCGCCCAGAAGGATTGGCCTCACGTCACCGTCGTGGACCGGGTCATCCACGACGCACGTTGTGCACAGAGTGAGCGATGGCCTCTCTGCACGGCTTGCGCAGTGCTGTTAGCTGACGAGTCCCCGCGGCGACGCGGGGATGAAGACCAACTGGCGGTCGAGCAGGGGCTCCCGCAGACGAACGAGATGGCGGTCGAGCAGGGGCTCCCGCAGACGAACGAGATGGCGGTCGAGCAGGGGCTCCCTCAGACGAATGAGATGGCGGTCGAGCAGGGTCTCCCGTCAATTGAGCCGGTGGTCGAGCAGTTGGCGCTCCCGCTGAACACTACCGCGGCCGAGCAGGGGCTCCCGCTAGAGGGGGGTGAGATCTCGTCCGGCGAGGGCGACTCATCATCCTCGCGTTCGCACTCGAGGCGGCGAAAGAGGAAGTCGAAGCGGCGTCGGCTGAAACCTTGCCGAGAGCCCGTACCAAGTGACAGCTCACCAACGGAATCGGTCTGCGTGCTTGAGTATGGGGAAGGTACCTCTGGCCGCCGACGAACACTCGAGCTTGCAAACCCGCCTGGCGAGGCAGGGTCGATCACTCGACTTCCAGGTCTCTCCTGGAAGAACTTCTCCGCGGCCTCAAGGCCGATGAAATCGAACAGATTTGCCTGATCACCGACGCCGATTCGGCGTCGCTCGAAGTGAATGCAGTCAGTGACGACGTCTAGCGTCCAAATAGCGCTGAACCGAAGTCGGCCCGCGAGGAGCGCCTCGCAGGGCAGTCTTGGGACGCGCTACGCGAATTCGGCAATCCAGTCTACGAGACCGCCCGCGAATATGAAGATGTATTTCCGAATAAGATCCCAGCTGAGTTGCCAGCTGACCGAGGAATTCGCCACGAGATCGATCTCGTGCCCGGCTCGAAGTACTGTGTGACGCGGCAGTGGCCGCTCCCGCGAGATCAGGTCCAAGCTATCGATGACTTCTTCGAGAGCCGCCGCAAGGCGGGTCATGTGCGTGAGAGCACATCGCCGCACTCCAGTCCGACCTTCTGTGTGAAGAAAGCCACGAGCGGATGGCGCATCGTCCATGCCTTCAACAAGCTGAGCGACGCTACCATCCCTGCCCAGACGCCGATTCCTCGGAAGGACATGGTGCTCGACGCAATGTCGGGTAGTGAAGTCTTCAGTGCCATCAACTTGACCGATGGGTTCTACCAAATCCTCATGAGGCTGAGCGACATACCGCTCACAGCGGTAAGCACTCCCAGTGGTATGCTCTGGGAGTGGCTTGTTATGCCACAAGGCTTGAAGAATGCTCCCGCCACGTTCAATCGCATGGTATCCCATGTGCTGCGCCCGCTCCGCGATTTCGCACCGAGTTATTTCGATGACATCTTCGTACACAGTCGCGCTGAGGGAGGCCTCAGCGCGCTTGAAGTCCACTTGAAGCATCTGAGGCAAGTCTTCCAAGTGATGCGCGAAAACAAGCTGTATGCCAACTTGAAGAAGTGTATATTCTGCGCGCCGGAGATTCCGGTGCTTGGCTGCTTTGTGAGCAAGAACGCGTCCGCGCCGACCCCGAGAAAGTGTCGTCGATATGTGCGTGGCCTACGCCACAGAATCCCACTGAACTGCGTCCGTGGCTGGGTCTCGCAAATTATCTCCACAAGTACACGAAGAATTACGCCGGATTGATCCAGCCGCTCTCTTCGTTGTTGAAGAAAGGAGGTGTCGTGGGCGGTGGACCTTCCGCACATCAAGGCCGCCCTTCGACTTCGGTGAAGAAAGAGACTCGCCCGAGGCCCCAATCCTTCGCCCCTCTCCGGATGAACTCCGAAGGCTGTTACAACGTCCGTCTGGGACGGGGAGCGAAATTTCCGCAACCGGCCTGGAGCGCTGGTGGGCAATTCGAATTGAAGAAGGTCGAAGAGCGTTGTGCCGTAAGCTTACACAGTCACAGGGCGAGTCTGAAGACCGGGGGGGAAGACGAACATAACCGTTGTTTCCCGGAACAAGG
>NW_003303208.1:29168-31800 GCF_000142945.1 Phytophthora infestans T30-4 | reverse complement strand
CCCACTCCCTAGTCCTCGGTCGCTTCCCCCGAAACAACTCGACACGTTATCCCCCATTCGTGCCCTGCACTACCCCCTCGTGCCCCTGGCTTTTCTCCCCCCCACGTTTCGATTCCCCGCAACCTTGCAGTTGTTCGCCCCAAGTTCCCTCCGACATCGTGATCGAATCCGAGAAGCCACTCCCGTTCCGAAGCGCGAGTGAGCCGGGTGCTGATATCCCCGGTGAAGAAGGCGACCACCCCCCGCGGGTACACGGAGCCGCTCCCCATGACGATTAAGAAGAAAACCGGAGTTGACGCCGGGATCGAACCGGTGACCAGCTACACGAGAGTTCGGCACTGTACTGCTGAGCCACTCGGTGAGTAAGCCGAGTGAACAAGTGAGTGAGTAAGTGAGTGAGTGAGTGAGTGAGTGCGGCGTGAGTGACGCGAGGTTCCACGACGACGAGTGAAACCCCAGCTCGCAGGTCACCTATATTCCGACGTCGCAGTCGCCTGGGTCTACAGGATACTTCTCCGTACGCTGTGCAGTCGCACATCGTCGCGCAGTCAACTGAGTGAAGTGGTTGTCGTCCCCGTATTCGCGGTCTCGAGTACCTCGTGCGCTGTCTTTGTGATCCTCGTGTCTGCTAGAACATCGTGGACGTTCCACGATGAGCGTATCCCCAAGCACAAGGAAGTCTCCAGTCGGCGCTCAGTCTTTGCGTCTGTGGTGAACATCGTGCCAGCGTTTCCTTGCAAAAAGACTTGCTCGTGCACTTGTCGCGGAGTTTGATCTCCGTGGGAATCGAACTCACGCGAACTGCACGTGAGCATTTTTCCATTACCCGCTCGGACACGACGTCGCAAACATCTCGATGCGCCTCAGGGCAACTCCAAAGGTCCAAGCTCCACTCCACCAGAACCTCACCTGACTCCTCGAAGCCCACGTGTGTCGACACCAGCGCTAGCGCCGGTGGCCTCCAAGCTGTTGTCTGGGATGGCTTCTCACTCTGCACGCTCGCTGCCGAGCGTGGTGTCTCTTGTTGATACGCCAGTGGCTTGATGTCGCGAGTGTCGCCGCTATCTCCGCCGTTCCAGCAGTCTTCTCCAATGTTCTTCATCAGTGCTTATGTTGCGTAAGTGCAACGTTAAGAGGGGGGTAATGTAATGGGCCCCTCCATTACATAAGTAGGTAGATTTCTTTACAAAAGTAGGTGCATCAGCACACGACTAGCGTGTGCTGAAATGCTGTCATGCCATTGGCTGATATATGGGGAGCCAGACCCATTATTAGCCAATTGGACTATGACGTGTATTTGAGTGGCCAGGGCTGTGGCCTTGGTCCTAAAATAAAGTCAGAGTTGATTTTTCCTTAAACCTAAGACTCAGTCGTCCTATTGCGAGCTTCCTCAACACTATAGTGTAAGCAAGTAACGGAGTAAATACCTGGCCCGTTACAAGTATCGAAAATCTGCCTACGACTCTGACAGCCTTATTACGGCGGTTGAGGAAGCTTTCGACGAGCTCAGGTGGCAAACCCTTGACAAGTGTTTTATCACTTTGCAGAAAGTGATGGAGTCTATTATGATTAGTGGTGGGGGCAACGATTTCAAGCTTCCGCGCGTTAGTAAACATATTGGACGTAATGCGCGAATGCCAATGTCGGTTGTAGTCGACACCGATGCGGTTACGAAAGGATATAGTCAGCTCTATGCGTAAATTTGAAGTTAATTGAACCTTTTGTTGCTCGTAATTATCATTATAATTTTTAGGCAATCACTGATTGGTCAATATAAATAGTTGGTTTACACAAATGCTCTCGACTTTCCGAATAAACCTCGCCCCAAACACATCTAATTCGCGGTGCTTCCAGTAAGCCCCTGCGTCTGAAACTGCGTCCAGCTGTTGTTAATTGCCCGGTTTAGCCGCTCTAAAAGTATGGTGTAATATCGCTAATTTTTGACTGAATTGCATTCGACGCGTACGAGCAGGGCTTCATCGTGCATGTGCGGGAGAACCTGCAGGCTCCGGCAGCGGAAGCAAATCCGCCTCACCCGAAGCCAACACGGCTGAAGGCTAAGCCGTATGAAGGGAAGGAAGGCGAGAACCTTCACTTCTGGGTCCGAAAAGTAGAGCTCGCGATGGACGCGGCTCTGATCTCGACAGAGCAACTGCGTGTTGCTTTTGCATTCTCCAACCTTAGCGGCCGTGCTAAGAGTTGGGTGTACACACGGGAAGCAACATCCCCTGGATATTTCACATCCTGGGCTCAGCTGTGCGAACAGCTCCGAGCCGCGTTCCTCCCGGCGAACTACGAGTACTGCCAGCGTTCGCGCTTCCTCGCGTGTAAACAAGGAAGGCGCGAACTGCACGAGTATGTGCAAGAGATACGGGAGCTCACGGCGTCCCTAGTGGGAAACCCACTCAACGAGCACATCAAGATGACTGTGTTCATGGACGGCCTTCGAGTGGGTCCCGCACGCACTCAGTTTTTCTGGACGCAGTCAAGCAGCTTGAAGAGGCGATTCAAGTTATGGACAGGAAGAGTACAGCCTCCTGCCAGGCGCATCCGCCGCCCTCAACCTGCTCTGGGAGTAATAAGCCTGCCCCCGGCGGAGGACCCCTTCACAATGAGAGCCTCGAGCAGCAAC
>NW_003303208.1:0-1143 GCF_000142945.1 Phytophthora infestans T30-4 | reverse complement strand
CCCACTCAGCCCGAAAAGGCAACTCCGGAAACATGGACCGTGATCTGACCGCGACTCGGTTCAATTTCTTGGCTGACCAAGGCTCGATGTCTCTGGTAGCGAAGGCCACGGGAGCACGTCTACCAGGAATGAAAGCGGCATCCGGACCAAACGGAGCCACGGGGAGCATCCCTGGCAGTGACGAGTTAGGTGGAGCGGGGATCAAGACGGATCCAGGGGATCCGCCACCGTGAGATGATCCCGGGGATCCGCCACCATGAGGCGATCCTGGCGATCTACCACCATGAGGTGACCCCCTCCACCAGATCCGGGAGATCCGCCACCAGGCGACCCCCCTCCACCAGATCCGAGGAGTCCGCCACCACGAGGCGACCCTCTCCCACCATCACTACCCGATCCGCCGTCACTGTCGACTTGGATCGCGGATCCCGCAGTGTCGCCTCCGGATCCGGCTGTGCCAGCGACTTGTGGAGGCGGCGTCGAGAGGGATCTCCGCCGGGCTTCGGACCGGGATTGGGACAGAGACCGTCGCGTGTCTTTCTCCAAGGCATCGTCAGCGGCTCGAGCCTCCTCCGAATTCTCTGGACTCTCGTCGTCATCGTCGTCGTCGTCATCGTCCTCATCGCTCAGAGTGAAGGGATACGGGCCGGAAGACGACGTACGCTTTGACGGCGATCGGTTAGGAGGCCCTGAGCCGTCGGACCAGTCGGATTCCTCATCCTGGTCGTCCTCCGAGCTGCCAAGTCCACATCCAGGGAGAATGACACGTTTGGCTTTCCCCTTCCCGGGTCCAGTAACGGGCCGGCGGAGGGTAGATGAAAGCGGGCTGGGGAACGGCGGGCGTCGTTACCGAAGGACCAGCGGTGGATCCCGTCTTGGACGCCGATCCCGGTTTAGATCCCGTTTTGGCCGTCGATCCGGACTTGGACACCGCTGATCCTGTTTTGGATGGGGCAACGGATCCAGTCTTGGACGCCGTAGACCCAGTCTTGGGTCCGGATCCAGATTTTGACGTAGCAGCAGTGGATCCAGCCTTGGATCCCACTCTTGCTTTGGACGTAGAAAGCGGGTCCAGTCTTGGACGCCGTAGACCCAGTCTGGGGAACCGGAGCCAGACTTGGACGTAGTGGCAGATCCCGGCTG
>NW_003303207.1:12614-15188 GCF_000142945.1 Phytophthora infestans T30-4 | reverse complement strand
ACGGTCCATCCACGCCCGGATTTGTTGCCGCCCGTACTGCAATCCTTGCCGTTCCGGTATTCCCGGTCTTCTTGGAAGTATCGAGTACTCAAATGGTCACGCTATGGCCCATTCTCTCCCTTGCCCTTGAGGAACATCCTCCGGATGGATCTCTTCGAGCTCGGGGAAATGTCGGGCGACCTCGAGGCGTGGTAGAGGACTCTCCGCCAGCTTTGTCATCATCGCATGTTTGCCAGGGAACTGCTGTACGTGTTCTTTTCGCGTCGCGACCACTCTTCTCGAAGTGTAGACGGGCGGTCCGAGCATAGCCATTCAGCCTGTTTATGTAGTCGCACAGATGCTCATTACGTTTCCCGCTTTGCAGAAAAGTAACCGGACAGTGCCGTCTGCGTGAACTGCGAGCAGTAATAGCGGATGAACGCATCGCTCAACAGCTTCCACTTGCGCTTCGTCTTCTTCGAAAGTTGACGGGGGCAATGAATAGCTCCGTCCCGGAGACTTAGCTCAAATGGAATGCACCATTTGTCAGCATCTGTGTGGGTTCCAGTCATTTCGTAGACGAACCCACGGAGCCACTGCATACTGTTCTTGTTCTTTTTGCGAGAGCCTGAGAACGGTTTGATGCGATCCAATAGTCGGTGCGACGCCATTTCAATCCTCGGTGTCGGGTCCACGTCGTTCAGCGTCGCCAGCTCATTCATCTGACGCATCAACTCGACTTGAGGATCTTCCTCTTCGAATGCACGCTACAAAATGCCATCGTCACTAGACGAACCATCGCTGTCAACCTGACGACGTCCGGCACCACCTTTATAAGCTCGCGCACCGCCCCGGCGACCGAACGAACCCTCGTTACCAGCGTACACACGTTGCATATGGCTCTCCGAACGTGGCGTAACCATGTGCAAGCCTTGAAAGTACGGTGAAGCTTCGGTAGTGTCATAGGCACCGCGCCCATCTCCATGCTTGGTCGGAAGAGTACGGTCGTGTCACTGGTTGGGGTGTCTGCGGCAGCGGAATCGTGGACGGATCTTCATCGTGAACGATCGGTCGACTCACTGGCTGCTTTTCTGCGTATATGCCGACAGCGCCAAACGCCTTCGAAGCTTCTTCTTCCATTTCTGGAGAGCAGATCCGGTTTCATGAGGACTCCAATCTTGGAGCGACATCTCCGATGGGTACGTCTCATTCTCGAAGCCCAGCGACAACAGTAGCGAAACTGAATCCTCGGCAACTTGACTAGCCGACACCGAGTTGACTGGGTATTGAAGTTCCTGCGCAAGCGCAGGCCAGTCGGCCTTTTTCTTGGGGATGGGCTTGAACAGCTGCATCCACTCATTATTCTGCATCAGCGCTAATACACGGTCGAAAACGCGCTTGGCGGCTGGTGTATCACCGCTGATAGGCGGGCGAGGTGCGTTCAGCAATGCTGAATGCTTTGCACTCGCCACCGAAGGTTTAGAACCCTCGGTCCCATCGTCATAGTCTTCATAGACCGGTTCTGGTCCTGCAACGTCATCTAGCTCGTCGGCGAGGTTCCTCGAAAGGGGCCTGGTCGCCCCGCTCAGCCCTGTTGATAGCGTGGCCGTCTCCGGTGTCGCTGCGCCTGGCTCTGAAGCCAGCGTCTTGTCTTCGTAATCGTCATAATCGTGGGCATCAGGACCGATGTCCGCCTCGTCGTCAAAGCTCACCGAAATCTCGGTGGCGGCTGCAAAGCGTGCAGCCGGACTTGAACTCTCGTTGTGAGCTTCGCCAGACTTGGCAGGCGTAGCTGGTACCGTCGGTTGTCCTTTCGCCATGCTTCTTGTTTTCTTTTTCTTCTTGTTCTTCTTCTTTTTGTAGCTCGTAAACTTGAAGGCCATACCAACAGTTCACAATGGTCAATGGTCCCAATCTGTTCCCGGGTCGCGGCACCACTTGTGGTGTTGGAATTGCCACGTGAACTCTAGCTACAAATGTAGTTAGGACGTTCCCACAACAATACGTCTACTCAGATAGTAAACGATCGTTCAGGCGGACCTGAAGACCCCAGTTCTGCCCTTGCACCGGGACAGACTGGACCTTGTAAGCTACTTATATAGGTCAATAAGTAAAAATGAGAGCACGCTACTAGCACGAGCAAAACAAGTAGGTGCTATGAATCCTCGTGGTCCCAACAGCGGAAGGGTACCAGGCACGGGTAAGCCTTTTACGAGGGCACCGAGCGTTCAACACTCGGTTGGAAGAATAAAAGGGATGCAATACAAGCATCCCAGTCGTGCAAATAGGCAACAATAAGCCGTCACGTAAAACCTCCCGATAGTAATCGGCCAAAATACACAGTCTCTTGGCCTTGCCGGATGAACCCATCGCTACAGAGCTTCGAGCTCACCGACAGGCATAACACACTCAAATAAGCTTGACCAGACGCTTACCTTGAAGCCGGACGTCGCTCTGTGTGCTTGAGTGGAAATTCTGTTCTGTATTTATGTTTACCCGTTCGGGTCTACTCCTAATAAGAAGTCCTAATCAAGTATACAAATATCAAGTGAGCAATGATCCGTTATGGATCTTCTCGCCACCAAGCGTCGTCTG
>NW_003303207.1:0-11775 GCF_000142945.1 Phytophthora infestans T30-4 | reverse complement strand
TCATGTGCTATGCCTTTAATGCCTAATATGAAAATATTTACTGATACACCTTTAGTTCAAAAAGCACGTGAAAGTGTGTTAGAATTTCTTCTAATAAACCATCCTTTAGATTGCCCTATATGTGATCAAGCTTCTGAATGTGATCTACAGGATCAAACTATGATTTTTGGTTCTGATCGTAGTCGTTTTTTTTTTAAAAAACGCGGTGTAGAAGATAAACTGGAGAAAAAGACTCAGTCGAGAGCTGATACTAAGAATGAAATCAATTGACGCCATATTTGATTCATGTTAATGGAGCGAATACCATTGGATTTACGTATCACTGCTACAGCTGTACTCTCTCAACTTCAGTGACGATGGGAAACAGAATCTGCAGTTTTACTTTCCGAGCCCTGATTCCACGCAGTGTTCGTTTATGGGGGTAGTTGGCAGTCGGTAGTTCTATGCGATCGGGGAGCGGAATAATATCTTGATAAAGTTCAATGACGTGGCGTAGTATACAAATTAGAGGACTGCATCTAGGTTGTCTCATCAACTTCGACCGCTTCGTTAGCCAAATTTCGTCCTTTGGCTTCTTATTTGAAGGCATCGATGACTCGTCACCAGGGCGCTTAAATCCAACGAACTCGCCTTCGTAGTGCACGCATTGACTAAGATGTTTTTCCCAGTAATCTCTTCGTCCCTGGATCCGCTCCGGCTCAGGTCCACGGTGGTCGATGTGGCTCTGCTGGCACCGGTTGCATACCGTCCAGTAGAGGGCGGAGTTTGCCTTCCCGCCAGTACGTGTGAAAAGCGCGCTAAGTTCGCCTGGGGGCGACCGGATTTTGGTGGAGGGCGAACAACAATCATGGATCTCGGCGAAAGTCTTGTGGAGCTGGAAGAGAATGAAGACCTGACTTAAATTCGAGCTAGGATTCGAAACATCCGAAGCTTGAAGTAGCTCGCTAACTTTCAAGCAGGTCCATATTTACAGCGCTTACGTAACGATATGGTAGAAACGTAGAAAGTCGAGTTTTTAATAAATTTTTACTTATTAATGTAAAAACCTTATTACCAGACCGCCACCGAGGGTTCGTACTGTAGATGATCAGTTCTTGGCCGCTGAATGCGAATCCGGCCAGTCCATTATTAATATTAAGGACGGCCTGGATTCAGTGACATATGGGCCGTATCCAATATCCGTTGAAAGTTCGGTACTTAGGCCGTCGAGTCTCTTGCACCTTGGAGTCACTGTACATCACATGACCGAGGGTTCGTCGCTTGAACATCTTGGGCGGTGTCGCGTCTTTGTCGATGGAAGATTATCCGCAACTATGGAGAAATCACTACACCACAGTTAGCTAAATTTTGTTTCGTACACCAAGTATCTATAAGTTTATACCCATGCCAAACCTTTACTGTGGAGTGAAACCAGTGAAGTTTATACAAATTGGTAGAAAAATAAGACCTTCTTATTTGAAATTCGTATCGAATCGATACCTACTATTGGTGTGCGCACATAATCTCGCTGTAGCACTATTGTGTATTTTGGCCTTTAAAGACTGGTCCTAAGCAAGGGTGGGTAGGGCTAAAGGTGGGATTTGAGGACGAACTGGAGTTGAATTGCTAAGCCAGGCCACTAAATAAAAAGATATGTTACAATAACACTGTTTGATTTTGCCGACTATGATCCAATAATACTTGATTGTGGAGGCCCTACGTAAGGGCTCCGATTTGGTCTAAAGGGTACCTTTTAGCGAATTAAGGGCTGAATGGCCAGTATTTGCCGGCCATTTACCGTATCCACAATAGATTGATTTTAAATTAAATATGGGCTACTCATCAGACATACGCTGGCGAGGCATATGTGAACAGGCTATTGCCTTTCTACAGCGGGCCAGATCAAATCGTGTTTGTCGATGAAACCTCAAAGGATGGAAGGTATTGTACAATATCAATTTTGTGACTGCTACATCTTAGAGTCCATCCTCCTACGTAAGACCATAAAACTGAGCAGAAAGGCACAATACCAGGATTATATTTTGAGGAACCCTGCGAAAGGGATGATGGCAACCACCCCGCCTGGAATATATTTTCGGATCAACCTTTTCTGACAGTTGTTGGTCCTACAAAACCTGGAGTTTTTCGAGGAACAAAAGTTATCGGTTGGCCTACCCAGGATCAGTGCAGCTGGCATGACTCTCAGCAACAACAGCGAGAGGCAAGCGCCCTTTGAACTTGCACGACCAACCCCGCTAGCAACAAAGTCTTCTCCGGGTTGGGGGCCTAGTTCCGACCACCTCGCATCGAGTAAACGCTTCACGGTTCGAGACGGATTCCACCTCAAAATCCACAATGCTGAGGCACAGGCTGTAGTCAACGCACAACTCAGTGCACGTGGAGAATTTCCCGGTCGGTTGCCCCTGCCTGAAAGTGACAGTAATGTGTATACAATCTCCCTAGGTCCCTTGTTGAAAGAGACCACATCGGCCCTTTCATCGCCTAAACGAACTGAGAGAAACGTCAACAACAACAACCTGGAAGATCAGTTCCAGGATGATGCAAGTAGGACTAAAACTGCCGTACTGGATCAACTTCTTCAACCTGAATATCCCAACCAAGACTCTGGCTGCACGTCGAGGAAGGACCACACCGCTCTTGAAGCAACTACAGAGTGGTTGATCTATCGATACCGATCGAGCGAAATAGGACAACGCAAGCAGCGGAAAGCTGAAAAGGTACTCAACGAGATTCTTCAAGAAGCAGATGGTTCACAGAAAGTTAGGGGTACAAGGCAAGGTGAAGTGCGAGGGTCAATGAGACCGCGGTACCAGTCCACGTTGGGCTCGACATACACTCAGCGTGTTGCGGCAGCACGACCACAAAGGCATCCGTCATGCAAGTACAATCACCATTACCATGGAGAGTTGCTGCAGCCACTGACCCATTCTACGGAGCTCGGGCTGTCTCGAAGCCTAAATGACAACAATAAAGCCGTGGACAAGCTGCCGGTGTCGCTCTTTTATCCACCAAGCATTTCTGCCGCTTCAACAATGGCGTTTATGAAGGCCAAGCCCTTCAGCCAACAGACTCTCACGAGACGAAGTATGATGCGACACGAGACAGCAGTGCTCTGCGTTCTCGCAACTTGACGTCACGAATGAACGAGCTGCGTAGTTTGCCCCACGTGCTGGAGCAAATGGAGGTGTTGCAATTGTGGAAGAAGCAGCAACTTATTGCAGAACATGGCGTCAATATCATAGCCAGGAACCGCGCCACCTCAACGTTTCAAGTGCTGCAGAAGCCATCGCAGACACCTCTACTCCCTTCAGCCACCGACCACAAGCTGCACCAAGCAAAGAAACGCAAGCAAGAGCTGGAAGCTGCAAGGGATCAGAACGTGCAACGTATCGTGGTTCGCTGGCAGACTCGTCACGAGCAGCGGGCCGAGAGAGCTCGTCGTGTTCATATCCAGAGTCAGTGGCTGCTGGTTGTTGCGCTTTCTGAGAGCTCCAAGAAGTGGCTCACCAGGTTTTACGAGCTCCATCAGAAGCGCTGCGAACTGTTGCGGATTCTAATGATCAAGCGATTGCAGCGATATTGGCGTCGACGAACTCTTGAGCAGCGTAATTCGTTGCAACTGCTTCGTTCTGGACGTGGCATTCCTCTGTCGTCGGCATTCTTCCGCATGCCTGTGGTGATTCGTGCAGTGACCAAACTCCAACGGAATATTCGAGTCTGGCTGGAGCGGAAACATCACAGTGAGCGAAAGGAGAACGTTGCGCTCATTGTGACGGCGTGGTTCGAGTTTCAAGACGTCAAATTCCGACGCATTATCCTGCGCTTTCGGAAACGCGTGCGAGACTTTCAAGTCATGTGGCGGTCTTGGCGAGCGATCACTGCGGCGCGGATCAAGCTAATGCTTCTGGTATGGGCAAAAGTAGAGCGCAAGGCCAAGCGCAGACATGGCATCGTAACGTTTACAATGCCAAGCAATCCTTGTCCACTGAAAGGCAAAAGTGAAGAAACGAACTCGGAATTGCGAGCTGGAAAAGGTTCAGCGTTTTTCGGTATGGTTCAGCGATCCTCAGCTGAGAGCCCAATAAACCCACAACAACACAAACAGCTGCAGGACATGCATCGCCATTTCCGCAATCGAGGCGCTGTGCACATGCCCATTGGCGCTGTTTCTTCAAGATCACTTGGCCCCCACTCCCCAATGAGTGCGGATTCCTATTCAGTTGGGCTTCAAGCTTTTGAATCGCCAGACAACTTACATGTTCGACAGGATCTACAGCTGAGGAGCAACATGGAAGAAGAGTTCCAGCTCGTCATGTACGACGTGTACACCACACGCCAGAATCTCATTCCCCAGGCGCCAAAGCCCCCAATTCGGTCACCGCTTGGAGCCAAGGTATCACTTAAAAAGTGCCGGAAATTTTCGCCTCTTATCCAGTCGTCACCGCTTCATTTGCCGTCTACAAACTCCAATAATAGGTCTGTTCCTCCAGTGTCGAGAAAAATTCCTCACCAGTTGAAAGTGACGGTACTCCGTAAACTCTTGTCGGAGAAGCGTAAAATGTACTCAGATGCCCGAGACCGCGAGCGAGAGGCGTGGGCTGCTGCTCGAAAAAAAATGCGCAGCGAGGCGTTTCGGTACGACGTGCTGGATGAACTGGCAGCGTTCCAGCACCTGCTGGCCAAATACACGACGTTTTTGATGCTCCACAGCATCACGTAGACGAGATGTCCGCCTAATCACAGACTCAGATAGAGGTCAGTACTGCGAATTCTTCAGCAGTTATTGCACAACATAATATGTTTGCAAACAAAATGATACTTACGAACCTAAGTACGAATCGGGATTTAAGTACCGGTACTCTAACTCTATCTTATTAATAAGCTACAGAATGCTTTTAAAACTGAAGAAGTTGTGGTCGCTCAAAAAAAATATCTCCATGGGCCCTCGAAATGACGAAACATTTTTAAGAGTGTTGTGAGCTCAATATTTTTTTAATTTTAAAGGGTTTCAATTATTATTTAAAAGCCCTTGCTAAAAGCAACTAAATAAGGGTAGTTTTACAGGTTTTTCGATGGAAGTTTACACCAAATGTCACAGCTCCGGCTAACTGCGAAAATTAATTGGCCTCGATTATCTCAAATGGTTCGTAAGTATCATTTTTGTTTGACGCTGTCTCACAAATTTGCACAATACAATGTACATCGCATTTTGCAGATTTGTCGCAATCGTACCTAAGTGAGTTTATCATCGCGTGACATCCCCAATTTTCATGATGCCGCCCCCACCCGCTCACCGCTCGCCGATCAAGCGTCTGTCGCTGTCTCCGCCTGTGTGGAAGGATCAGCTGCGCCAACGCTGTCTACAGCGTCTCAAGCGAGACCGCAGTCAGCTTCTGGCCAAGCTGCGACGACCGGGTGCGCGTACGAGCGTCTCGGAGGAAATCCAACGCCTCGTGGCTCACGAACAGCAGGAGGCGTCTCTCTCTTCTTCTTCTCCTTCTGCCGCGTCAGTGGACGATTTACTGCTCATGGGACGCTTAAAAGAGAGTGACTACCTGGAGATCATCCACACGCTGGAGGACGCGCTACGTCTCGAGACTGAGATGGACACGAATGAAGACGAGCAACTACGTCTGGCCGAACACATGGCTGAGCTCGAAGACGCCGAACTGGAGGCAATGCTGGCCAGTATGGATCTTATGGGTCGTTCTCAGCAGCAGCCACCACGGTCAAGCGATGAAGAGCAACAACAGGAGTTGATCTCTGTACTGTGCCCCATCTGTAAGGCTGGCTACCTCCGAGAGCACGCAAGCACTCAGATGTCGACGCCTTTCATCTCATGCGGCTGTGGCTTCACCTTCCACGTCAAGTACGTGTACCATTCAGTGCTCGAAGACTTCCAGGACAAGATCGTCAACGCTTTTATGACGCATCGGTGAGAGCTGCTTGTAGCTAGGTAATTTATTGAGACAGCTGACTCGTTACTGAGCTCTATAGCTGTGTCTCGTGTCTGTCTGCAGTGACTCATGTTGTGCCGATCCAACGTTCGAGAAGAAGACAACACCGGACAATGGTGCGGACGTCCTGTGTATCAAGTGTGCGCACTGTGGCTCTATGCCCGTGCTGCCCTGAAGCGTTATTTATTCCAGTTTCTTCCTAAACAAAATACAAGTTGCTGCCGTTCCTGTTCTCATTAGCCTAAATACTAGATCGGTGGCAAGAAGTGTGCTGTCATGAGCGCCCCAGTGAACACGAGTCCAAGTAACCCCGGCGTAAGTAGCCCCCAAATTGGCCAGAAGGCGCAGATGTAGCAAAAGGTAGCCACAACACCCACTATTGTGGCAGTAGGGATCATGCGTGGGCAATAGACACTCCATTCGAGTTTGATGCGTTTAATGTAGGGCAGATACACGGCCCAGATACACCGTAATGCAAGTGTTGACTCCAGTGCAGACCAATGCCACCTGAAAGAACCCCCTGCGACGAACGAGTTAGCTGCTATTTTCTTCGTGTATTCCATGTTCCTACTCACCGTTTAACGCGTGGGTCTGTGAAAATGACGCGGAAAAAGTCGGTCCCGTAGATCAGGAGTCCAGCTGCCGCAATCCACAGGAAGGCGTGTAGTCTAGTGCTCCACAGCGCCGCTTGTTGCGACCGACCCACACGTGATTGCAGGTGATCTTCAGTATCGCTGTCGCTGTTATCGCCGTCGCTCTCGTCACTCTTGTGGTGATGTGTGGGCGGCATGAGCGCGTACGAGGCCCGAGGTCGCGCTCCCATGGTTTCGGTTCGCACTTTCGAGTTAGCACAGTACGCACGGCAGTTTCAAAAACCGGTAAATCTGCAGCCCATGTTTCTACAGTTATCAATACTTAAATAATGATTTTTGCATGTTTTAACCATGATTGGCCATCAAGGTAAATTACGACTTTTAAACTACTGATTTTTGGCCACTCAACTTTCTGCCAGAAGCTTGAACCTCCCCCCTTCTTCGGCTCCGCGCGCCCTCGAAGCCTTCACTTCCGCCGAACAACCAAGACAGCTTTGCTCCGCCCCCCCCCCCGCCCTCTTCTCAGCAGTTCGACAGGTACGCGATGTTTTCGGACCTTTCAATGCTAATAAGGTGTAACGGGGTACGTAGCACTAAGTGTACCCTGGTTACATGAAGTGTGACACCTCACACTTCAGGAGTATGACATGTCATACTCCGGGATATTTGGTACAAGGTACCAAGGTCATTCAAAACCAACCATTGGTTAAATGACATTGCATTTCTATAGGTAACTGATAGTTTGTATTAACCTCAAACTTAACCTACCTATAAATATACTCAGTTTACAATCTACCTTATTTAGGTCACTTCGCTCTCTTTAATTAAAGAGGGGACCAGTGAACTGCCGTTCACTGAGAGTTTGTATACTCTCGGAAGATAACTTCCTCTAGCGCAAGGTGCTGTGTGACCCCGTCACACTTGGTAGCACTTGTAGTCAATCCACGCCATCGCGGGTAGACTACCTGAACCTCCGAAGTTCGTTGCCATGGATAGGAACGACTTCTCCCATATGAACGACTCTCAGTTCGAGTCGGTTCGGAAGATGGCAGGCATCTTCGGGATGGAGGCCCTGCAGAGCCTGGTGGTATCAACACCGGCTGAGCAGCTCGAGCGCGTCAATGCATTCGACGCGTACGAGCAGGGCCTCATCGCGCATGTGCGGGAGAACCTGCAGGCTCCGGCGGCGGAAGCAAACCCGCCTCACCCGAAGCCAATACGGCTGAAGGTAAAGCCGTATGAAGGGAAGGAAGGCGATAACCTTCACTTCTGGGTCCGAGAAGTAGAGCTCGCGATGGACGCGGCTCTGATCTCGACCGAGCAACTGCGTGTTGCTTTTGCACTCTCCAACCTTAGCTATCGTGCTAAGAGTTGGGTGTACACTCGGGAAGCGACATCCCCTGGATGTTTCACATCCTGGGCTCAGCTGTGCGAACAGCTCCGAGCCGCGTTCCTCCCGGCGAACTACGAGTACCGCCAGCGTTCGCGCTTCCTCGCGTGTAAACAAGGAAGACGCGAACTGCACGAGTATGTGCAAGAGATACGGGAGCTCACGGCGTCCCTAGTGGGAAACCCACTCAATGAACACATCAAGATGACTGTGTTCATGGACGGCCTTCGAGTGGGCCCCGCACGCACTCAGCTGTTCCGGGTGCAGGCAAGCACCCTTGAAGAGGCGATTCAAGTGGCTCTTCAAGAAGAATACAGCCATCGCCAGGCGCGTACGCCGGCCTCAGCGTGGCCTGGGAGTTCCTTGTCGGCTCCCGGTCGAACAAGCCCCAACGGACCAGTTCCCATGGAACTCGGGTCCGCCGAACAGCGTGACATTCGCTGCTTCGGCTGTGGGAAGATGGGCCACTTCAAGCGCGACTGTCCCGCGGAAAGACTCCGCAGACGGTCCTTCCCCAAGCCCGTCCTCAAGGGTCGCTGGCAGAAGCCAGGATCCCGGGGACAGGGGAACGCAGGGAACCAGTAGGGGCGGGGCGCCCTACTGGGGAAGAACTAAGTCTTCGTGATGGGTGCGCGGGTGGCGCGTACCCCGGGGACTTAGCCCCTGAGAGTCTTCGCACTCTCGAATCGGCGAAGAGCAGCGGCGGGTTGCTCGTAGTACACGGATGTGTACGGGGGTACGATCACCCCTTTAGAATCTTGATTGACTCTGGGGCGTCGAAGATTTTCGCACGCCGCCAGACGGTTGCTCGTAACAGCAACAAGTTGTCCGAAGCTTTGCGAGAATGCAAGGGCAACGGGACGGTGTCAGTGCGACTGGCCGACGGGAAGGTCGTCACTGTCCTCAACGTCCAAGTGGATCTGGCTGTCAAGTTTGAAGACTTTGACAGCCTCGAACAGTTCACTGTTCTCGATATGGATCCATATGATATGATCCTGGGCATGCCCTGGCTTGAGAAGCACGAGCCCTGGATCGACTGGCGAGGCAAGGCAATCGGTGCCAGCCGCCCTGCGCAGTCCGACAGAGCATTGGTGAGTCATGTTCCCACCTCTGTCAGGACCCGGGGCGCCCGCGAGGGCTGCCAGGGTACCAAAGCATCCGGCAGATGCTTGGGAGTCGTCGACGTATATGACGACTCCGAGGATGTTTTGATGGTGGCCGCGCCCAGAAGAGGCGCCGGCCAAGTGGGTAACGTAGGTCCACAGGCGGGTAACTTAGTTCCGCAGACAGCTGCAGCTGTCATGAACACTGAGAACAGCGTGTTCAGAGTGGGTAACAGAGTTCCACTCACGGTCGCCCAGACCATAACTGAAGAGGAAGACGTCGGATACGCTTCCTGTGTGGGTAACACAGTGCCACACGCGGTCGCCTCACACGAAGATCACGCTGGTCCAGGATGTGGGACAGCTGCTGATCTTCATGGAGTTCCCATAACTCCGTGGGCGAGTACTTGAGAGTCTCCACCCACGCCCAGAACATGTCCTCACAAGAACTCCATGTGGGACAGTTCTCGGGCATAACCCAGGGGTATCCACAAACAGGATAGAGACCACCCCGGGTCTCGGGCTTCTTACGACAAGTCGTGAAGTCCTTAAGGGGAATGCGGTGTGGCGCGAGAAGCACACACCGAGCAGCCTCCACGTTGTCGACGAACAACTGTTCTTTCTGAACAAGGGCTCGTTCATAGATGCCCCTAGAAGTGTGGCCGCCCACAAGGCCACGAGGAGCGACGAGAATCTCTAAGAAGAGGTCAGCCCCAGAGCTCTCCTCGGGAGGCCAATACCCTCTTGAGTTGATGGCAGCTCCCTGGCTGACGGGTGCCGCCACCGAACCCCCACGCACACGCTGGGCAGCTTGGAAATCCTCCTGCTGCTGGTCGAGGTCATTCGAGACCTCCCGGGGCTCAACAATGGCACCCTCCTCTTCCTCTTCTTTCTCCTTCTCCTCCTCTTCATCCGAGGAGCCGAAGAGACTCTGATAGGAGCGTCGAGTCTCCTTCTCCTCGCGGAGTGGAGACTTAGAGGCGGTACGCTTCTTTGAGGGCTTGGCGCCTTCGGCTTTAGAGGCCTTAGCGCGCGCAAGACCCTCGGCAAGCGAGAGACGTTTGCGAGGACTCCCTTCCTCATCGCCACCGGCTTTGGGAGTGCCCTTAGCCTTAACGGTCGGACTCTCAGAGCGGACAGAGGTCCTGGGACTGTGATCACCGTGATCACTAGCGGACGACTGCACGCTGTCTTCTTTGTGCTCACTGGGCACTGGGCTGTGCCCTCCCACAGAGCCCGCAGGAGCATCATGAGTGCTCTCGGACTCGGCATCGTCCTCACTGCCCGAGTTGAACTCACGTTCTACGAACCGAGGGTTCGGACGATTGTCTGAAGACGAGGGCGACGGACTGCGGCGCCTGCTTGCGCGCTTGTCCGCAGCCGCGTCACCCGAGGAACCGATCGCCTCGGAGGCCACCTGAGTAGCCTCCTTGAGTGCAGAGCCTTTGCCGTGAGGCTTAGTGCTCTTGGCCTGCGCCTTACCGGCTGCAGCCTTGGAGCGTGTCTTAGCACCGCTCTTAGCAGTGCCACGAGGCATGTTAACGGTCGAAGTGGAGACCTTGACGAAGAGCGCACGGGTTGCTGCTCGAGGCTCTAACTGTGAAGTGAGCCTCCCCCGGCGCTCGCGCGGCCAAGTCGATGGGTTTCGACTTTGAGAATGAGAGTTTGTGACGAACACCTCTTCATTCTGATTGGTCGGTAAACCGAACCTAAGTGGGGGAGGATGTAACGGGGTACGTAGCCCTAAGTGTACCCTGGTTACATGAAGTGTGACACTTCACACTTCAGGAGTATGACACGTCATACTCCGAGATATTTGGTACAAGGTACCAAGGTCGTTCAAAGCCAACCATTGGTTATATGACATTTCATTTCTATAGGTAACTAACAGTTTGTATTAAACCCAAACTTAATCTACCTATAAATATACTCAGTTTACAATCTACCTTATTTGGGTCACTTCGCTCTCTTTAATAAAAAGAGGGGACCAGTTAGCTGCCGTTCACTGAGAGTTTGTATACTCTCGGAAGATAACTTCCTCTTGCGCAAGGTGCTGTGTGACCCCGTCACACGTAATTACCCCCTGAATCTTCTTCCAGGTCGATGTCGCTACCACCGTGGATGTTGGGGGCTATGGAGAACGCAGACGACTAGGATGACGAGTACTTTCGGTTGTTTATCCTGCCAGAGGCGCAAACACAGACCAAGCGCAAGCACGGGGGTTCAGAGCCGGGAAAGCGTGCGGACAAGGAGCGAAAACGATCAAAGTGGGGGGAAGAGCCTATGTCAGACTACTTCGGGGACAATCCAACCTATGATGCCCGTACGAGATCATATTTTTAATGCTATTGCGTACACATGAGAATGTGCTGATGTGCTGTACTGACGTAGGAGACTTTCGACGGAGGTTTCGAATGCGTCGTGAGGTTTTTGAGCGAGTTGTTTCCGCTCTTGTGGAGGACACGGAAAGCAACTATTTTACACAGAGACCCGATGCTACTATTCTTCTAGGCTTTCTACCAGAGCAAAAGGTAACTTGTGCCCTACGTATGCTCGCTTACGGTGCATGTGCGGATCAACTTGATGAGCTGATACGCATTGGCGAATCTACGGTACTCGAGACAATGGAAACGTTTTGCAGCGCTGTGATGCGTATTTTTGGGCCTGAATACGACGGGTAAGTTGGTGTCATCCCGAGCCTTCTTCTTCTTGGCCGCTTTCTGTCCCTCTGG